>NW_026095763.1:705854-760090 GCF_023614345.1 Adelges cooleyi
AAAAAAATATACAAGAAACAAGCTGGTGGTGTCTTCAATTTGGTGAAAGAAAATGCTTTTGCTGCTCAAATTTTTGGGATGGTATGTGTATTCTTTTTGTTAAAAAAATAAATCAAAAATTACTTTTTTTGAACTTACGCCGATGATTTGTTTTGCAGGTACTCGTATTACCTTATCTACCACCGCACAGGATTGAAAGAATTCTATGAATGGTTGATGGATTCAACGCTATGGCTCTCTATATGCTCCAAGATGAAGATATGGCCTACCAGTTCAATACTTTTATTTATGATTACCTGTATCGATTCTGGTTTGTAGAAATTGGACCTGATAATATTTCTGTATTCAGGAGAGACATTAGGACAAATAATTATTTAGAAAGTTACCATTCAATGCTATTGCAAATTTTGAAGCCTCATCCTAAAGTATAGGAGTATATTGGTAAGTTCTTATGTAAGGTCTATTAAAAATATATTACATTTTCATACAGTAGAATACATATTTTTAATCAATGGTAGAACTGATATTAATCTATTTAATCTATTTATAGATCAATTGAGGTTTTTAGGAAATCAAAGCGAGGTTGAATTTAAGCAACCTCAGAGTGAGTAGTATCTTAATCATATGATTTAGTCTATGATTTATTTTAATGTGCTATATTAAATTGCAGATCCGTGTTGGTGTTTCAACAAGAACAAGGGAATCCAATACAAGAGCAATTGAAGAAATGACACATGACTATACAGAAGGACAGATTCAAAGATTCTTACGGAGAGCTGGTCATCAAGTCAATGGGTATGTAATTTGAGAAATTGGCAATTAACTAGGTAACTTGTAATTTCTTAAAAAATGTATTATGATATGACATTTGTGCAATAGTGCACGGGTATATCTGTTTTTATTTTTCTGAGGGGAATTGTGCTGTAACCATACCAAATAAATATTAACCTACGTACTTTGTACACACTTGGAAGACAGAGATTTATACTTAAAGACATAAAAGTTTATTAAATTTATGTAATGTAATGGAATGGCATTATGTATTTTCAAACTTTGTTTTTGTAAAAAAATTTAAAAGTGTAATTATATTACTTGTGAACAATGCCAATTATTTATTAATATTTTGTAATGATTTATATTTTATAGGCCGACTTAGTTGAGTTTTACCATTCCAAATTGACTTCTACCATCACTTCAAGCTGGAGGAAATAGTTTCAAGTAATAGCACTTAACTATTGATCAAACCTGTTTAACTTCAATGATTATTTGTACCGTTATTCTTTTTACTGTTTTTTGAAATACATTACACTTTGTTTAATAATAATAAAAAACTGTTATTATTGGTTATTTAAGTTTTTGTCTGCTGTAGAACCTATTTATAAAATAACAATCTGTGTCTGTGGTACACAACTGTAACAATATGACAAAACAATTATTCCTATCTAAAACGCTACTATATAGTTTAAATTACACCATCTGCACGGAGTTAAGTACATATATTACAAGTACATATATTTACAGTCCATCATTATTGCTTTACACAATTTATGAATTTAACATAAATTAATAGCTAAATGTTGACCCAATACATTTTTAGTTCATATTATTTTCTACCCATGTCTTATTTATTGATATTTGATAATTATGTGTGTGCAAATGAAAGTATTTAAATATTATATAATAATTAGACAACAGAATTTTGACTTGCTTAAAAAAATAGCTGATTTATTGTATGAAACGTAAATTGTAGATTTATAATTACCCAGTGTATTGTTCTAAATTGTATTAAACATTTTGTAAAGACTGTTATTATAATACCTTTTACAAAAGTTAAATATATAATAACAATATACCTCATGTGAGTGTAAGATTTACATAAATAATTTGATTCGGGCGTGCCGAGGAGGAAAGAAAACTGGGTCCGGCAGATCGTTTCAAGGATATTACGATTGTTTTCAGTCGGTGCTGACCAAACTCTAAATGATGTCGTCAAAGTTTACTTATATGACGGACGCTTTGGACTTTCTGTACACGCTAGGTCCACATCCGAGAGGTAAACATGGTGTAGTAATCGCCACCCAAAAACTTAGCGAGTACACTCTGAATTTAAGGCAGAGAACTTTGACGAAATTGTCTCAACGCGATATCGACGTGAACGCGGTCGATCACGAAATACAAATCATAACCGACTATATCAATATGTTATTAAGGACTAACATACATTGGTATACCGACCGGAATTGCAATATTTCCGCATACAGAGAATTGACTCCGTGGGGTTCAAACGAAGAATTCATGCACAAAAAGATCAACCGACTGATCCCAAGAAATGACTATGGTGCAATATGTAGAAAACGAAATCGATGCTTATGTCGATGGCTTCTGGGTCAATTGGTTCGAAAATTTGGGATTCGCATATGACGTGGCGGGAAACGTTAAAAAAACATAACAATATTGTGTTTATCCTAATAGTGTAGTTATTTTTTGTTTAAAATAATTATCTACTATATAACTTGATACCAAACGAAATGTGTCGATGTGGTATTTTTTTTACAATCCTACAAATGTAATGCACGTATATTAAATACTGTCACACGATTTGGGAATTATTAATTAAGATTAACAGCTTGATACACAACTGGTGTTTGTAATTTAAACTAAAAATTGCAGCGATTTGCAAAGCTGCTTTTGATTGTTTTATCAACTTGACTTTACACGCATTTTAAGCTTAAATCCCATTCCCTACATTATCTTTCGAAATATTTTGTTGGATCGTTATTAAAGTCCATTTCAAGTACAGTATTAATCAGTACAGAAGAAGTTAGCATATTTGGGTCAAAGAAATTATTAAATCTGAATGTTAATTTGTCACAAAGTATCCACAAATTCGTATGGAATTTTTTGATCGGATAAAATCCTTCTTTTCTTATATTGATACTGCACTAATGACAATATTATTCAAATAAAATATTAAACCCGAAAAATATGTTTAATAGGTAATAATAATATCTAATCACATTCAGATTTAAAAATTCATTTGGTCCAACTTGACGAGTATGGTATGCGTATAACGATACACATATGTTTATAAAAATTGCATTTTTTTTAAGACTTACAAATAGTATCATTTAACGTTTTTTGAATGTGTGGATTTTGTAAGACCCCATCATTACTTTTTATTTTTCTTGAACAAAATATTTCAATACCTATTTTACTGTACCTTTAACCCGTTCCCCCGAACAACTTCATAAATGTTTTAAAATCCTTACATATGTGCATTGATTACAGATACAGATACTGACTATTAAGTATTATACTTAATAGTTTACTGATAGTTTACAGTAACTACATTACTGATTACTCTACTTTACTAAATGGAGTAATAGTTTTTAAAAAACACACAGAAAAAACTAATAGCTGTAAAATGTCAACGAATTATTTTCAATTTCCGTTCCCCTTAAGTATCGTAAATTTATCTTTTGAACTTTTCGTGTTTGTTCATTTTATATAAACCGTTTTGGTGCCACATTGTTTTTTGTCGGCTGTACCTAATGTTTTCATTTTTTCAAATGTTTTTTATCTGGCTGATATAATAATATAATAGGTATTATCTGGTATTGGCTGTAACATTTTTCATGTTTGCTAATTTATTTGAATGCTAACGCCTTACTCTCTCCAATAAGCCATTCGATATTTATCTTTGTAAAGTAGGTTTTGGTGAATTTGTCATCAGCGGACGACTTAGAGTGTGATATCGTTTGTATTTTTTTTTAGATAAATTCAAATAGTTGTACATAATGTTAGAATGTATGCGACTGTTATCAGTACTATTGACGTGTGGTGTGCATAAATTGTTTGTAAAAACAAGGCGCATAATATTAAATAGGTTGGTACATATTATTCCAAATGAATAAACAATAAAAAAAATTACAAAAATTACTTTTCCATATTCCATAATTCGCCGTACACGTAAATAATATAATAAAAAATGTTGAAGACAGTATCCATACTATTTTATCGTTTTTAGTTTTAAGTTTAATCTATTCTGCCGAAAAACTTTTAAAAACTTGTAGTGCATGTACTTACCTACATTTTTAAATATTTCCGCTTTTTGTTTGGTTAGTGATAACACCTCTGAGTAGATTTAATCTATTCTGTGATAACACTATTACACAACAATTTAAACTATTTTATTCTGCGACGACTGACGCCAAAAGTCAAAACATTATTTTATCATTTAAAAAATTGTATTTCGTATTCTTAGTTCCTGTACAAAATCAAAGTCTACTTATTAAGATTGTTCATTAAAATAAAATTAATAGTTATTAATTATTACGATTCATCCTAGACTATTTCCTAAGTGTTGATCATTAAGTCTCACCTACATCTGTTATTTATATTTGTAAACAATTATCTGGATTTTCTACATTATGAAAATAATAATTATATAATAAGTGCGTCGTCGAAATTGTGAAAATTATATTTTATGGTAAGCATGTTTAACTGTCCAAGTAGTGAATAAAATTTACTACACATACTGACATTCCTCAATATAATATTATGATGCATTAGCAGGTCACTTGGGGTAAATAAATACCCCAACATAAGAATTATGGTTTTGTTAGTTTGGCTGACGATAGGTAGTGCTGACATTGATTTAGGTACTTTCTATTTATCTGTCGTTATTACATACTGTTATGTTGTTTTGCCATTCTATTATTTAGTACATTTGATATCTCTGTTGGAAGTTTGCGTTAATGGGTACAGAAAATTATTACTTGCGCTATCAAAACATCGAAATAATGACAATTTTATTTAGAGTCAGCGTAGCAGAAAAACAAAAAAAATATGCACTAATTGTACAAAATTAATATGCAGAGATCAAGGTAGAAGTATCGGGGCGGTGTGGCGCAGTGGACACCTCAGCTGCTGCATGGCACTCGAGGTTAAACTGTGGCCGTTGCTGCTTGAACTCGGATGGGTGACCACCCGGATTTTTAGCGGCGACCCACATCATCAACCCCCGATATGCATGGCAGAAATGCCATGCACCCTCCGGCTACCGAACTGGCATAAAGTTAGCTATAGCCCTCCCGGTCAAATACGCCATTCGAATATATATATATATATTTAAGGTAGAAGTATACTCGGGTTTTTTTAATTAAATATAAAAATAAAAATGAAACTATATTTAGTATGAGAAAAACATAATATATAAAAATAAAGTTGTTTTTATATAAATGATTAACCATCAATTGATGAAAATACAGATTAAATATATTCTTGGTCAATGTTTACCGCACGCAACGCAATAGGTACTTTTTGAACTTACCCACCTACTGAAATAAATTCTGTAAACCTCAAATGAGAATTGAACGAATGTTTCTCACGAAGATTTTGTGATCTATTGTTTATGGTGCACTTACTATTATATTTTGGCTTTTTAAATACTTTTGAACAGTCAGTTTATTAGTTTTTATGTAGCTCAACATAAATTTTGAATCAAGTATCAAAATGTCAATATTCTTGTCTAAATCTGAAAATATAATCTAATCTGGACATCTAATGTGTATTTGCTGTAAGTTTTAAATTGTTTGGTTTCAGGTTCACCATGCTAACGTTTTTAGATTGTAAAGAAAATATTGTTGAAGAAAAACTCTGTCCCCTTTTATTTCCAATTAAACAGTATCAAATTCAATATGATTTTATGACCAATCTTTATACGGCGATTAAAAATAAAAAACATGCAATTTTCGATAGTCCTACTGACAATGTGAGTAAAATTCATATTTAAGTGTAGTTTTTAATCTTTTTTTAAATTTTAATAATTTGAGTTTAACAGACTAATAAATACTTATAATTTAATAAAACAGTAAAATCATTGTTAATTAAAATTTTAATATTGCTTTCAGGTTAAGAGATTAAGTTTCATTATATTTTGTGCAGTGCGTCGGCTATATGGCGTTGAAGAAAGAGAATTGGGGTAGCTAAAGATATTTTCTCATGTTGGAAAATAATCTATTCTTCGGTAATAATAGGTGAGTATTTCTTGGCGTCAAAAAATCTTTTACAACATTTTATTATTATGATTGATACTTCTAATAGAACAATATTTCAATTGCAAAATTCCTAGTAGATTACATTTTAATTGATTTTAAAAGATTTAAAATCTTTATGGCTATCGTAAAGCCTAACAAAACCATTATTAGTTTTATTAATGTGCATAAATCTCAATTGCAAAGAGTAACACAACATACGTATTTTAATTAATTCATCGACAATAACATTTAATACTAATTTATCTATTTATTAATTTCTGACTAACAGTAAATGGATTTGATTCAATACTTGAAAATATGTACCAATTGTTTTTGATGGTATCATTTGTATTTTTTCTCTATCATATGGTAATAAACAACTTGGGTACCAACGTTATGAAAAAAATAAAATCATAGATAGGCATTCAGAGGAAAAAATTCCTATCCGGAAAAGTAAATTCAATGTTTATTTTAATATATTTATTGAAGATGATTTATTTATTTTTTATTATTACAATATATGATTAGGTGTCTAGAAAATTTAAAACAACCAACAAGTGGATGAAGTATTCAAAAACTAGAAGAAATTTGTTTTTGTCGTCTGATATTAAATTAACAACAGTATTGACGTTCAATATCGGTGTCATTGGTAATAATAATACTAAATATTTAGAAATACGACTTTATAACTAATAAATATGAATTTGTCGAAAAATTTTAGGTCTTATTGTCCGGGTATCAATGTATCATGTTAAGAGCGTTATGAGAAAATCGGGAGTTGTCCATGAAAGCTGTGAATCAATCGATTAGTTGATCTGTGCGTCATCAACAGGACTAAAGCTGCCTTGATTCCAAGTCATCGTTAACAGAGAGATAACGTTAAATACGGTTATTTTATGTAGCTCTAAACATTACTACAAAATGTTTACGGTTAGGTTAGGTAAATTTAAACCGTATAGTGATTAGCTGAACTGAACGTAGGATTCCAAAAGTTTTAGATCAATTTTCTGAATTTTTCAATTGTATCTCTGGACTTGAAGTAGTCTTTGTAGGAAGCAACCAACAAAATTTACTTAATCCATCAATCAATGCAAAACGTATTTGTATGATGTAACGGAAGTGTCTAATGTGAACATGATAGGTATTTAGAGATTTCCTTATTGCGTGAGTCTGTTCATAACAACCAATTTTTTTTAGCATATTCATGAGAGAGTATGCTCTTTTCTTCAAATTTCAGTTAAATTTGTTAAGTAACAAATCGGTTAAAGGTTTACCAATCAAAGAAAAGCATTTTATACTATTTTTCTGATATATCTAGTAAGGCCAAGAAAAATTTTAAATGTTCATTGACTTGACTTGTGATAATTTATTCAGAAACGTAAAACATTGTCTTTTTTCTGAACTAAGACTATTGGGCTTGCATAATTGGAACATTTTAGGCTTAATGATGTCTTCTCGTAACCATTTTTCTATTTATTCATCAACTTTAAGTGTTTCTGCTTAACATAAGCGTCGTGGTCTCCGATAAACTAACTCTTAGGTAGTTACCAATCACATATTATGATGACTTCATCGGGCACAATATGAACATTATTAGTGTATGACTATCCATCAGCTCACCAGAAACTACAACTTTTGTATAGAACCTGACTTCTCTTTGCCCATCCAGCAATGTTACATTCTTTTGAGTTATATTTCCAGACAATATGGATACAAAAGCCTTCGGATCAACATTTACATCACTGTCTGTATCAACTAAGGTATCTGTTTGTACGCTGTGTAGACTAACTAGTTTCTTTATGGACTCGAATAATTGATTCACTTGTGCTTTAATATTGTGAAATGTCAGATTTTTGTTTTGATTTTATAAGTGTTTTAATTTTTGTTTGTAATAATATATCAAAATTCATTTTGAAGAGTTGGTCTTCTGGTTCTTGTTCTTAATTAAAATTTCATCATCCCACGACACGCAACTCTTACACTAATTTAAATTGTTCTAAATATTACGTATTAGGTATCGTTATAATGTGTCATATGTTTTGATTTTTCATGTACCAGTATCAATATCTTTGTAAACTTGATGTTTAAACTAAAGCGTTTTTTTTTAAACTTTTGAACATTTAAATGAATCTTTTTGCAACGTAGGAGGTATCATGTATCCAAGAGTTTGACATAATGCGTTATTTACACATTAACGTTTTATGCAACTTTTTTATGTAATGTAATTTAAATAATAAATAATTTCCTGTTTAACCCGATGTACTTTAGCTGAACACGTACATTGTGCCTACTGTTCAAAACAATTATTTAAATTTTTTGGTTTGTCAATTAAAAAAAAAAATCAATAAATACAAATTTATTTTTATACATATTATTATGACAATATTATTGTGAATCTTGTGTGTACAAACAAATTTATTTTGCACCTATATTTGGTTAGAAAAATATATCATATTATATAATTATTTAATATTTTCTAAAATATTTGCCTGTTGTTTGAAAAAAAAACCTGATGTATTATGTAAATGATAATATTTACAAAACATGTTGGTAATATCTAAATTTGTTTACCTGTTTAAATGAAAGTTTCGAACAATTTTTAGTTCTAATTGTCCAGGTATCAATGTATCATGTCAAGAGCGTTATGAGAAAATCGGGAGTTGTCCATGAAAAGTATGAATCAATCGATTAGTTGATCTGTGCGTCATCAACAGGACTACAGCTGCCTTGATTCCAGATCATCGCTAACAGAGAGATAACGTTAAAAATGGTTATTTTATGTAGCTCTAAAAATTACTACAAAATGTTTACGGTTAGGTTAGGTAAATTTAAACCGTATAGTGATTAGCTGAACTGAACGTAGGATTCCCAAAAGTTTTAGATCAATTTTCTAAATTTTTCAATTGTATCTTTGGGCTTGACATATGCGTCGTGGTCTCCGATAAACTAACTCTTCGGTAGTTACCAATCACATATTATGATGACTTTATCGGGCACAATATGAACATTATTAGTGTATGACTATCCATCAGCTCACCAGAAACTACAACTTTTGCCCATCCAGCAATGTTACATTCTTTTGAGTTATATTTCTAGACAATATGGACACAAAAGCCTTCGGATCAACATTTACATCACTGTCTGTATCAACTAAGGTATCTGTTTGTACGCTGTGTAGACAACTAGTTTCTTTATGTACTGGAATAATTGATTCACTTGTGCTTTAATATTGTGAAATGTCAGATTTTTGTTTTGTTTTTTATAAGTGTTTTAATTTTTGTTTGTAATAATATATTAAAATTCATTTTGGAGAGTTGGCCTTCTGGTTCTTGTTCTTAATTTAAATTTCATCATCCCACGATACGCAACACTAATTTATATTCTAAATTTTACGTATTTGGTATCGTTATAATGTGTCATATGTTTTGATTTTTCATGTACCAGTATCAATATCTTTGTAAACTTGATGTTTAAACTAAAGCGTTTTTTTTTAAACTTTTGAACATTTAAATGAATCTTTTTGCAACAGAGGAGGTCCAAGAGTTTGACATAATGCGTTATTTACACATTAACATTTTATGCAATTTCTTCATGTAATGTAATTTAAAGAATAATTTCCTGTTTAACCCGATGTACTTTGGCTGAACACGTACATTGTGCCCACTGTTAAAAACAATTATTTAAATTTTTTGGTTTGTCAAAAAAAAAATCAATTAATACAAATTTATTTTTATACATATTATTATGACAATTATTGTAATTCTTGTGTGTACAAAAAAATAGATTTTGCACCTATTTGGTTAGAAAAATATATCATATTGTATAATTATATAATATTTTCTAAAATATTTGCATGTTGTATGAAAAATAAGCTGATGTATTATGTAAATGATAATATTTACAAAACATGTTGGTAATATCTAAATTTGTTTACCTGTTTAAATGAAAGTTTGACATATCATTATTCTTTTAAAAAATATTAAATAGTGCTTAGGTATATTAATACCTACGTGTATATATATATTTGCTGGTTTTGTTGTTTAGTATCTTGAGTACTTGCCACTTAACATTATTACTTCTTATTTACATTTGTACATAGAAGGCATGTTAGTTTATATAAATTATAAGGATTTAATACTGAGACTATAGTACTTACATTAATATAATATTGTATAGTTAGTAGTAGTTTTTCGATTAGGTATATTGTTCCGTTTTAAATGATAACAATGATAGATATTAAGAAAATTTAACCTTTTTTAAAGTGTATAAGTGCGTTTGTTAGCTGCTTTTAAATTTTAAATACGTACCTACCTATTAATGTTCAACAGTTTCGACCTCAAAATTAGTTTTGAAGCTTTTATGCTGTTTATTAAAGTTTCAAATTAAAAACTGTTTCAAGGTTTAACATTTCACTGTTGGTACCTACATAGAATTTTATAAGAAGTTTGTTATTTAGGTACTTGAGCATATTTTGAGTAATAAAAAATAGACAGGTGCAATTTGGAATTTATAGTAGTATATTAATTTTTTTTAACGAAAGGTACAATTATAATAGTGTATAGGTCGATTATATATAATATAGATTAAAGATTACGATTTTTTGACAAACCTTCGCCATTTAGGTTGATTGATTCTAACATATTTTTTTACTCTTAGCAAACTTTATGTCTTAACAGAAACGCTGTGTGGTGGCCTTTGTGCACGAATGTCTGTAAACGCATAATACGACCGGTAGATAGCGAGACACATACCGAAACAGAGTGTGCTAATACATATAATAGTTTATACCTATAGTAAGTTATAAATAAAACATTATTGTCAAGCTGAATGATCTAAAAAATGGCCAAATGAAAAACCTAATTTATATAAATTCTGCATGTTTAATTAGATTGTGACATAACTTAATGAGTAGCCTACTCATTAGGTTAATTAATTTTTAAGGTCTAATTAATTCGTGAACTATAAGTGTTATGTATTTGAACAAAACTGTCTAAAAAGAATAATTTATTGTCACTTAAATTCTGTCCGAAAAACAATTAAAACATATTTTTATGATGTTTTGAAAACATTTTGGGGGGTGTCCAATTTTTTTTCGTACTGCTTTTTCACTCTCAATTTAAGCACCTCCTCCCCTCCCTAATTCGATGCTGATCACTAAAAACTTAACTATGTTAGTAAATATATATAATATAATATTTTGTATGATTATAAATTATTTTTACTCACAATATTTGATTACACATTTGTTTATATTCTATGTATTTTTCTTTTTATAACAAAACTAAATTAAATTCAATTATAAAATCAAACATTTTTTTTTAATTCAGTTTTTGCAGTACATTGTCGGTCTCTGCGATTTGTCTTTATATTGTGGTTTCATTATAAGGAAAAATGTAATTATTTGTTGTATATTTAGTGCAAATTTGTCATGTGTAATAATTTTTTTTTAGCCAGGGGGTGTCCAGACACAGTAAACACCCCTTCCCCGACTCCCCCTCTTTTCTATGTTATTTTTCCAACACTTAAACCCAAATCTCCAACTCCAAAGCCTTATTTTCAGTTATATTGTTCTAGGCCCGATTGAACAATCTGTTTTCATATAATCTGTGATAGTACGTTCAAAGATCTATTCTTAGTATTCATAAACGTAGCTATTGTCATAGAAATATCAATAAAATTAATAATATTTACAACAACTATCATTCGATAATCTTTTTCGATGTTCATAAAATGTCTATTTTCAATTATATAACTTTATGTAGTTTGTAACAGTAATTTGTTCAATGAAATAATTTTTTTATCTAAAAAAGTTTTAAACACAATCATTATTGTATTAAACCATCAACAATTTTATTTTAGCTGTACCTACAGTTAGTTATAAAAAATGATTCCTTTTTTGATATTATAATACTTCTTGATGAACGAACAGGCTCGGAGACGATTTTTGTCTTTCCTTCGATAAGGGCGTAGACAATATTATAACCACCTACCTTTTAACACTTCTCTTTTTCCCTGTGTCGATAACAGTAGTTGTGAATTTTTTCAGTGGTATATACTGTATGTGAAGTAGAAGAATATAAAAATTGAACGGAAAAGGTCTGCAAAAAGGAAACAACTTATGCGTACCTATTGCAGTGTGTATGTGGCAAAACGTTGGAGCTCAGAATTGTCTCAGAACGCTGTTTGAGACTATTAGGCCCGGCTTATTGCACCGGCCTGATCCTCGGACTAATATTGTTTTTAATATATAAGAAAGAGCTGTGGAGTAACATTCCAATAGCTCTACAATTTACGGGTATTGAAAAAAGTCTTGGATATTTATATGTTTTACGCCTTACTCTCAAATGGCATATCTATATGAATCCTGTAGTACACAATTTATTTTCTAAAGCACCCCCTTGTGCGCACATTGAACCGTTTGAAACCGAACATAAGGCCACACACATGTATTTATTATACTATATCTTATGCTCAGGCGATTTTTATTCCGCCGTTTGAGCGTAAATAGCACGGCAAGTAGGTTTATTTTTTCCCTGGCTGACGGTGAAGGGGTTACGCACGGGCGATCATGAGGGATGCTGTATTTATGTATTATACCGGCGCCAGGCAGCGGTCTGTCCTGCGGTCGAGTACAGCTCATTACCCGCATAGTGTGGTGATGATACACGGTCTATAAGCGGATACAACATATATTATAATACACATTACACGTCTTGTGTGTGTATGTAATATTGTGTATTATATTATATTATACTGTAATCTCCGTTATTGTGCGCAACGCGTGCCGACCGTATTTCTTCGCCTCCATTAGACCTAACAACCTTAAGCCACGCGACGCGACGGTTCCACCCGTTCTGTGTGCACGATAATAATTTTTTTCTATTACTCGTATTATCATTTTGGTGATTTATGGGATGACCCCCTTCTGTAGCCAAACCTTTGACGACATTTACGCCGGTCGCCGCCGCCGCCGTTGCCGTCCAAAAGCCGTCACGAGTAAGTCTGACACCCGCGAGTAAGTATATTATTTTGAGCGGACGGCGTTGGATTTCCGCTTGGCGAGAATCGCGCACATGATTTATGGTCACGCCGACTTTTGTCCGTTTCATCATATTAATATTTTACCGTAACGCTTCGCACTATATATAGGTATGCTAAAATGTAAACTATACAGGGTGATTCATCTGATGTATTTTATTTTGTTCTCAGTTGTTAATTAGAGACCTTTTAGAGTGCGAAATGGGACGTTCAAAAATATAAATATGGTCCAAATTGAAAAATGGCTGACTTACGGTCAAAAATATGTTTTTTGTTAACCAAAAAAATGTTCTTATCAAAAATAACTACTTTTCTAGGAAAACATTTTCGGTAAAACCCGTAATTTGTAAATTAAGTCCTTTAGCTATTTTTAAGTTTGTTGTTTTTTATTTTGATGCATATAGTAACCGTGTAATGCGTAGTAACGTTCCTAACCTAACCAATCGCACCTATGACTCATAGGCTATAAAAAATTTCACTTCTTCAATCTTAAAAATAGAGATCAACCCCTCCCCTAAATAAAAAATTAAGTTAATGCAATTGGGTATGACTTTGTAACAAATTATTTTTCTACCAAAATTTCATCACACTTCTTCTCTTGAAGAGGGGTAACATTTTAGTATTTTAACCGGGTTTTTAGGATTTGTGATCTATAGTTTGTACTAAAAATTGGTATAATATATACCCTATTACGAACTGCGAAATAATGTAAAAATACGACGACAGTTTTTTATCCTATCAAAGAACACCGGATTTTTGAACTTAAACTTAAATTTATAATTATATACATCCATGATTAATATACTTAACAAGTTTACACTACTTTTATAATTTATGGCCTAATTGTTGATTCAATTCAAAAAATATTTTGTTATTATGCTGATAAACCATTTATGGAATCAGTAGAAATAATATATTTATGAAATGAATTTACATTTTTATTGAATATAACATTATTTTTCGTTAAGCCTCTGATGTGAAACCCAAATTTCAATAACACTTGCCTCATAGCCTAAGAGTCATAGGTGAGATTGGAGGTTTTTTTACTGTTTATACCGTTTATCAGTTGTTTTATAAACCGAATTTTTATGTTATTTTTTTTATATGTTTGAACAAACAAGCAACCAAGGTAGAACTCTACTTTACTTAAGATATAGCGAATTCTTGTTTTGTTTTGTTCTGATTTCATACTTAATATTACAGTTGGTATTTATAATCAATATAAATTACACATGTAATATTTAGTAGTATGACTAAATTCCGACACTAAATAATTATTAGTTTACTAATTATTAATGGTTTTATAATTAGTATTACAATTTTATACATTTTATAAATCACTCAGGCACACTATATTTTGTCACTTTGTGTAATACCTATTTTAGAAACGTGTCGGGATGTATAATTATTAATTACACCGTTATTGACAAAAAGTGACATATTAACTGATGCTTTCTTCAAGAGAACTATATTATCATGCACCATAATAGAGAAAGAAAAATCCATAGCTACCGTACACATTATATTAATTTAGGCGTTCATATACAGTATGGTCACGGCATTTGAACAGTCGAGACCACTATTTCCCTGAAGATGGACTCTGCAAAGAATCTGAAACGTCAGCATAAAACATGTGACGTGGATATATCCGAAAATTACTCAATTAATATTTAACATGTTAGAAAACATTTTAGAGCAACAAAGAAAATAAAAATTAAGTTTAATACAAATGTATTCCACTATAAAAAAAAATACAATTTTGTAATTAATAATTATTGGCTATTGATATTCGAACAATTCCCATCACTTATATAGTTGTATTCAATAATGGGCAAAATATTCAAATTACATTTGATTTTAAAATACAACTGGTAGTTGTGATATTTTTAATTTGGAAATACTTGTTTTAGTTTTTATTTTATAAGTAGTATAGTAATAATTATTTTCAATTTTTACAAAGGAATATGTATAGTTTTATTTTAATTGAAGATTAAATGTTATCTTCTTGTATTGAGGCAGTATAAACAAATGAAAATACGAGCTATTTTTTGTGACTAAATTGTTTTGATGCTTGTGTTTGAATGCCTTGTGGAACGTTATAATTTATAATTATAACTTATTACAAGGAGTTTTTGTAAAATCATTTATCGTGTAAATTGTAATCCAATATTGTTTTTTTTTTTTTATCAAAACCAAGCTCTTTTTTACAGCGCCTGTTGTAGTGTACACAGATGTTAAGTTCCTATAGGTATCACATACTATGAATATTATAAGAATCTTCTTATTTTACAAAAACAATTTGTATGGTTTTATTATTTATTTTTTTATCGAAAACCAGGTGTTTATCTTAACATGTTTGGTTTTGCAGTTGTTTTTGTATTTTAATGATTGACCTATTTTATAATATTTTACAATATTTTCTAGCAATTTGTATGGTTTTAAATTGCATGATAATTTTTCAACATGAAACAATTTTACTAGCAAATTTAACATGTCGTTTCTTACTCGATTTTTATCGACTGCTGCGATGTAAATAAATCACAATACCTCAAAATACAAGATTGTACACTTATTACTTTTTATGATTTAAGAACATAATTTACATAATTTTGACTCTAAAAAAGTAAAAAAACCAGTACAGTGGGGACGGAGCATAGTTGTGTCGGGGCATAGTGCGTACGGGGGGGGGGGGGGGGGGTCACAGGTTTATAGGAATTTTTAAATCTGAAAGTGATAAAATCACTTTCGAAAAAACGCATCGATGCAAACCGGTAGTTAGTATTTTCAAGCCAGTACAGTCCAAACCAAGCACAGTGTAACCAGCAAAGTTAGAAAGTATTAAATTAAGGTTCTGTATTTACAAATGATCATCAAAGCGTTTATTTGAAAGTGATTTTATTCAATTTTATCACTTTTATTTATAATAATTCCTGTAGACCTGTGACCTCTCCGTTTCCTCTTTGCTTTGATTCAATTATGCTTATACTCTACTGTACTAGTCCTCTCGGATAAAATCACTTTCAAATTAACGCTTTGATGCTCATTTGTAAATACAGAACCTTAATTTAATACTTTCTTACTTTGCTGGTTACACTGAAATATACTGAATTGTGTGCATCAGTTAATATGTCACTTTTTGTCAATAACGGTGTAATTAATAATTATACCTCCTGTCACGTTACTAAAATAGGTATTACACAAAGTGACAAAATATAGTGTACCTGAGTGTTTTATAAAATGTATAAAATTGTAATACTAATTATAAAACCATTAATAATTGTATTTTTCAACTATTCTGTACAACTATAGTGTTTTCCCGAAATTGTAAAAAGTGTCCTATAATATTATTTTAGTTATTTTAAAGAAATATCCGTTTTTAATTAATTATATAAAAACCTTTGTGATATCCTTCTATTCTTTAAAAATCAAAAATCGTACTACGTTTTAAAAGAAAAATTGTATTAAATTGATTTTTAATAGCTTAAATTCTAAATAAAATTGATGTTAACATACAAATCAGAACTTAAGGAATTAAATTCCTTATTTATCAAATTAGTGCATGGGAAAATTTGTTGAAATTTTTATTTGTTTTATTGTGTACATTCGTTCGTTATCCAATTTTTAAAATTTTAATTTCACCTAATTTATTCAGTTATAAGATTTAAACTGCGCTCTCACGATTTGTGTAACAATTAATTTTTTTACATTAATCTTGCAGTAACGGGCAGACATCAGTGTCTACTTTTTTTGTTAAAAATTGTACCATTGTATTTGTCTGTATTGACCTACGTTTATTAGATATTAAAGTTTTTATTGGTTTAAGTAAAGCACTTTTTTATGAATTAATTAAAAACCAGAAAAAATACAAAACAAATGCATAATTATAATAAATACAGATTTTTAATTACAAGTGATTTTAAACCCTTCAAGATTTTCGGTGCCAATATGATAATATGATCAAAATGTGTACAACAAGTTGCGGGAATAAAGATGGTACCTCGTAGAGATCGGGTTTTAACACAAATGTATACAATTTGTTTACGAAGAAGGCTTTGTAAATAGTGTATTTAAATTTAATTTTCGAACATTTAGCCAGTCATTAACATATATTTTATTTGGCTAGATCGGTCCGGGCTGGGTAGAATCGGACAAAAAATATTTTTAGTACTAACATTCTTCAACGTCGACTTAAGTAGGAATTACAATCTAATTCAAAATTTATATAATTTTATAACTATTTGAATAAACGAATCTTTGAAATGATGTATTCTAATTTAAATTATAGCCCTATTGGATATCTGGTATTTTTAATAACATATTTTATATTTATTGTGTTCAAGCATTTAGATTCCCTTATAATATTATATGACAGTATAAGTTCATACAAAAAACTTTTTTATCCAAAACAACAGAATACAATTTATAAAATGTGTTACATTTATGCCAACAGTTATTATTTATTTGTTTACATTTCAACATACATTGTGAAAAATACTGAATTTTATGAAAACATATCGTTGGTTTTCGTACAACACAGGTATTTTAACTAAAATTCAAAATGCATGTTATAATATGAATGATAAAAAACAAGGACATTGCGGCCAGGGCATTTACAAGGGGGGGGATATTATACCAAAATCCCTTCATTTACTTTAAGTTGAAATATTATATAAATCGTTAGACTGTAGAGACAAGAGCGGATGCTTGGTGAGGAGGGCTATTAGTTGAACCCAAACTTTTCCCTTACCTACTTGAATTGTGTGCATTAAAAGTGTATTTTTATAGACAATAATTTTTTTTTTTTAATATAAAATATTAGAATATGTATTATTTTCTTTATAATGTAAACTCTATTTAGGTATTTTGTCCTTAAGTGTTAAAATGTCTTTAATAGGAATTGTAGCCAATTGTAGAGTAATCGTTATGATTTTTTTTTTTTACTTTTTAGAGCCAAATTTTTGCAAATTATGTTCATAAGTCGTTAAAAATTATAAGTATACGATCTTTAGAGGTATTGTGATATATTTACATCGCAACAGTCGTTGTAATAAACAACATATTAACTTTGCTAACAACATGTTTTCATAATAACCGCGCATTTTATAACAATACAAATTGTGGGATTAAACACATAAGACCCCCCTTTTATGCGAGATACATTTTTAAGAGATAGTCTTTGCGTCTAAAACTGAAAAGTAATTGTGTCGGAATTTAGTCATACTACTAAATATTACATGTGTAATTTATATTGATTATAAATAACAACTATAATATTAAGTCTGAAATCAGAACAAAAACAAAACAAGGATTTGCTTTATCTTAAGTAAAGTAGAGTTCTACCTTGGTTGCTTGTTTGTTCAAACATATAAAAAAAATAACATAAAATTCGGTTTATAAAACAACTGAAAAAATGTATAAACAGTAAAAAAAAACCTCCAATCGCACCTATGACTCATAGGCTATGAGGCAAGTGTTATTGAAATTTGGGTTTCACATCAGAGACTTAACGAAAAATAATGTTATACTCAATAAAAATGTAAATTCATTTCATAAATATATTATTTCTACTGATTTCATAAATGGTTTATCAGCATAATAACAAAATATTTTTTGAATTGAATCAACAATTAGGCCGTAAATTATAAAAGTGGTGTACACTTGATAAGTATATTAATCATGGATGTACAAAATTATAAATTTAAAGTTTAAGTTCAAAAATCCGGTGTTCTTTGATAGGAAAAAAATCTGTCGTCGTATTTTTACGTTATTTCGCAGTTCGTAATAGGGTATATATTAGACCAATTTTTAGTACAAACTTTAGATCACAAATCCTAAAAACACGGTTAAAATACTAAAATGTTACCCCTCTTCAAGAGAAGAAGTGTGATGAAATTTTGGTCGAAAAATAATTTGTTAAAGAGGCATACCCAATTGCATTGACTTAATTTTTTATTCGGGGGAGGGGTTGATCTCTATTTTTAAGATTGAAGAAGTGAAATTTTTTATATTTTACAGCCGCACCCCCATGCGTTAACTAGATGCAATTATTAGTGATTGATAAACTGGTTGATCAAGTAATTGCTGAAAATGTAAATAAATCAAAACCCTTCTCAACTCAGAGTAACCATCGTCGGAAAAAAAAACTATTTATGAGAAATTATTATTTCAGAACTGAGTATCACTGGGTTCACTGATGTTATAACTGATTTGATATTATAGTAAAGTGTTTTTCACAATAACTGAATTTCTAGAATTTGGTCACACAAGTTGAGGAGGATTTCAGTTATTAGTAAATGAAGAAGTGCACCGTCTGGTGTTATATAATCTATGATTTAACAGGCGGAGCCTTAAACATAAGTGGTCAAGATCAAGGTTTTTGGGCATGCCTTTCTTACCGCAACGACTTCCTACTTTGTGCTACTCGCATAAGCAGGCAGACGTTTTGAATCTAATAGGCGAAAAACATTGGTGGGCAAAAGATGTGGCTTTGAAAATATATTTTGGAATATTTAATGACCCTTCGAATATACTTATTAATACCAGTATTCGAGTTATAGTAATAATTGAATTTTTGGGATTTATTTACAATTACGTTATTTTTAAATACTAAGAGTAGTTTTAAACGCTCAATCAGGTTATCGTTTTATTGAAAATATACCAAATTTTCGTTAATTTGCAAAATATCAATTTTATTAGCTATAATTTGCAGCAAAAAAAATTATATTTTGTCTAAAATAGTTACATGTTTATATTGACGAAACATTAAACACACCCAATTTACGAATCTGAGTGGATACAATGTAATTAATCACATTCAAATTACAATGGCTTCTTTATAAAAAAAAAACTGTAATCTCCGTACAAATTTGATTCTATATTTTTCTTCTGGGTTAAAAAACATTTGAATCTGATATTTGTATTATTACGTGTTTTTTGTATGTTATCGTTTGCACAAATTGTTTTGTAAGTTTAAAATTGTGTACACAGACCTCCGCTGAGACCCCACCTTTACTATATCGTTACTCATACTACGATAGTATTAAGTAAATTTAATATTATTCTCTACTTGGTATTAAGCTTCAGGGTAATATTAATATGTTATTCATAACGAAAAATGACAAATGTTGCTTATGCTAACCAATTTGAATAAACAGTTTTGCAAAATACATCTAGATATTATTGTTTCGGTCGGCAATACATAAGCCATTTGATCAATCGTAAAAAAACCATTGAAGCAGCCAGTACAACTATCATTGCAATTATTTAGTAAGTAATATACGAAATTGTTTTTTTATATTTTCTAAATGTAGAATGTATTAAATGTTTCAAAATAATAATTTTAAATACAATTACTTAAAAAAAACACTTATAGACTATTTAAATGATATTTTTTAAAATTGTTTTAATATATTTTTTAACAAAGAACTTTGAATAATTTGTTATCTAGATAATTGTTTAGTATATTTTATTAGAATGATGCAAAACTCTTGTTATAACTACGCATTGCATAGTAAGCATAGTACGTATCAAAGCGTTTATGTGAAAGTGATTTTGTCCTAGTAAGCTTGTACAGTGGGGTCGAGGCATAATGTGACCAAAGCAATAGGTACGGAGAGGTTACAGGTCTACAGGAATTATTTTTTAACAAAAGTGACAGAACCACTTCAAATAAACACTTTAAGCACTTTGATTTTAATTTTTAACAGTTATTATTAAAAAAAAAATGTTCGTATATTCTTGATGTTTGTTTATGTTAAATGTTTTTAATTTTAGTTGAAATAGCTTAAAAATTGCATTTAATTTATATTGAAATAATTAATTTACTGATTTTAAAATTGTGTACGACCGATACCTTGAAAATGTTGTGAAGAATTCGAATGTTTTTTTAAAAACTTAAATCGATGTATTCTTAAGGACACTACGTTTGAAGTAAAAAAATATGTTTTTGTACAAAAATAAATCTTATATGCGTTATAAAAGTTGAAAAAAAAATATCAAAATCGATACTTCTTTCCTATGGTAGTATTTATTTAAACTTTTTAGTCAAATTTACCTATAAAATGTGCCTTGATAAATTCTAGTTTAGAGGCCCCTTAAGTACTTTAAAAAACGTTATCAAAAACTTGTTATCGACCATTCAACATTTTTAGTACACCAGTCTCAATTTAAAAGTTATTGAAGTGCATGAGTAGTGTTATAAATGCCGGTTCTGGGCATCAAAGGGATGCCGCCAACAATTAAAAACCCATTTAAACTACAATGTATTTATATATGCATGCCGGTTCTGGGCATCACAGGGATGCCGCCGTCAATTAAAACCCATTATTACAACAATGTAGTCACATATGCATGGCGGTTCTAGGCATCAAAGGAAGCCGCGGGCAATTAAAAACCCATTAAAATTGCAATGTAGTCACATATGCATGGCGGTTCTAGGCATCAAAGGAAGCCGCGGGCAATTAAAAACCCATCAAAATTGCAATGTTATCACAGGTACTTGCCGCGGGCACTTAAAATTCCAATGTTATCACAGGTGCATGCCGCGGGCAATTAAAAACCTATTAAAATTCCAATGTTATCAATGGAAAATGCTGACGTGTATAATTTTTTTGCAAAAATTGACGTCACACGAGTGTACTTATGCTGCCGTCGTATCCTCGCGGTGACGTCAAATCGGAATATTATCATACTCTTATCCCACACAGATTTATGACCTAACCTAATGGGAAAAAAATGTTTTATGAGTAACCAAAAGTCAAACGTGTGACATGTTTATCATTGCTGCGCGCGTGTAATCTCTTCTATATGGTACACTCACATTCGTGTGTGATAAGATTGTGTTATCTTTTTAATGGTTATAATATATTGGGTTTTTCATAAATTAAATTTTAGTTTAGTGTGAGTAGTGAGTCAAGATGGACTTGTCAAAAAAATCGATAAACAACTTGAAAGCCAACAGAAACAGCAGCAACAACAACACTCAGATTACTTAATCGACACTTCAGTGTATGATATCGATTCTCTACCTACATGCACATTGGACTGGACTCTAGAGATTTATTTTGGCCGAAAATTGTAATTGTCGGTGGAATCGATCAGATTGCTGTAAATATACAATTTTTACAACGATTATATGCAATTTATCCATACTTCTCATCACTATCCGGGAGCTTGGACGGTATAGTTATATTGCAAGATGAGCAAACTACCATGCGAGTAATAGAAGCATACACAAGGAAATCTTACATGGTGATTGAGACACAATCATTTATGAACCATACAACGGCTACAATGTGTCCAATCTGGAAAATAGGCATTTCGCTGACTCTCGAAATGGCAAAGCGGATGTATAAATTAAAGAATAAAATATTTGATAACATATACCGAAAGTTGATACTTACAAGACCACGGATCGTACGAGAAATAAAAATGATAATGAAAAATGTTGTCAACAACATTGATAATGACAAACTGACAATGATACTGACAAACTGACAATGCCAAAAAATAAAATTAACGAGTGTATGATATGTTTTCATAAAATCATAAACACCGAGTATATGGAGAAATGTTTGGATTTCGCTTCAAGAATCATCTTTGTAAAAAACAGTCCTAGAATAAAGGTATTAATTTTTTGTAAACGATGAAAAATCTTACTTCTTATAATTTGCTAAATCTTATAATTTGTTTGCAGGGTAAATATTTCAACATATTTGCCGATTTGGATCTGATAAGATATTATTATTTAAACAAAGTATATATACAATTATAATTTCCTAACTTCTCCACTAAATGCATTGTACTCCATCTGACAGTCGTGTATAATAACACAGTACAATGAAGTGTTTTGTGGAAAAGCTTTGGCGCATTCAAAGTCTATACGTAAGTCAACCGTAGACGATTTAACAGTGTCATTCTGTTTCGAACAGTCAATGACTTAGATTGGTCCAAGATTCTTGTAGTGGACACAGTCCAGTAAAGGTTGAGGATTGGTACGTCCATAGTATATTGTTTGAAAACGAGTGTACGCATTGTACATTGAAGTGTGTTTGTCAGCTTCAAAATCAGCATTGTAGTTTTCGTACGGATACTCGTCAGAGTTCAAGTAAGCCTTGACATTGCACAGTGTACAGTGATGAAAGTCCGACTGAGATAGTATGGAATGTTCTTTGCCCAGTGCTATTAGCAAATACCGTGGTTTCTCAACGTTTGAAAACGTTCGTACCGACCATGTGTGATGAGTGGTTTGAGGTACCAAAGGATACACCGCAATGACCCAGTGTTGATATTCCAAAGGCAACCACCGCTTTCCGTCCAGAATACGCATTAGACCCAATTCTGTTTTCACATTGGGTTCAAAGTATTTCACGATTTATTTGATTTTAGTAATGTTCACTGTGGTCTGTTTGAGTAGGTCAACGTTTGCCGGGGTATTTACTTCAGTCTTCATGCTCTCATCCGGTTGTATCAACTCTATGGCTCCAATGTCCCGGCTCGATCGTATGAGCACAAGTGATTGTGTACAGTTGATCAGGACACGACGGAACCGTTCGAAAAAGCCCATGCAAGCCGATAGTGGATACTGTGCAAAAAACTCTGTCGTGTCCATCAGGTCTCGACTGGTCTGGTTGTCATTGATGTGTTTCCATCCGGCCGGTTGCATCCGTGTGATATCACTGGGAGTAAAAGAACAAAATCCTTTGATTGTAGTCACTACTCCGACGTTTTTAACCTTGTCAATCTCTTTGCCGTTAACTTCGTACCGGATCTCATCAAACAAATGCATGCACAAATGTACGGTCAATTGTTCGTTCTGTAGGTTGATCTTGTGTCCGTCTTGATCACGCAACTGGATGTTCAATGTGCTCAACTGCGATGTGTTTAGAGGATAGTATACCACATGTTTGGGACACTCTA
Organism: Adelges cooleyi; assembly: GCF_023614345.1. NCBI lineage: Eukaryota > Metazoa > Arthropoda > Insecta > Hemiptera > Adelgidae > Adelges > Adelges cooleyi. Next base: position 729,848 of record NW_026095763.1, read on the forward strand.
TGATACGGTAACCCGGAGCAACGTTAGGAAAGAATTCGTGCAACGTGTGTGACTGACGACCGCTGTGGAATGATCCTTCAATCACGTTGCAATCCACTCTTATACACGTCACACTGATAATCTTCATCAATGAGCTTCCAACACCCTCGGGTGGAATCCAAGCAATTCACCAATCGAGTCCGAGGAGTGAAATCAACTGGATAATCACTGGTTATTTCACACCGCATGGTATTGTGATTACCAATTATTTGAAACGAATTCATTTCCTTTGGCCAATCGGTTGTGATAATCTTTTTGATGTCTTCAAATTCATACGATCCCGTGGGTATTGAAACCACATAAAGAGGTGAACTGCTTCCGGTGAAGATACAATCATTTTGGTACTGTTGTTGTTTCGACCATCGACAACAACATTCGGTTGAGGAGCAGCTTCCTGTTGCTACTGCAGATCATCGCCATCGGGGACCAGTGTACCAACGATAAACTTGTTGTTTCGCTCATCAACACTTGGTATAGTGTTCCACGTGTGCAAACTCAACAAACCAATTTCACAGTGGTCACTCACTTCCAGCGTAGGGTTGAATATACATTGCAATTCGGACCCCTCACCGCTTAACGTCACTGTTGTAACAATTATCGAGCGTGTTCAGCAGAAATCGCACGCACCAATGTCCACAATTAATCGTGTTGAACTTTTGATAACGACTGTAGTTGTAGTCAATCGTGCAGTCTATAAAATACTTTTGTACCTCCAGTGGTGGTGGTAAGTTTCCAAAACTATCGAAATAACTAACGTGTTGTCCTTGTTTCCGGTAAGCTACCCAATGTGAACCTAGATTGCGTTGCAAGTCAATATTAATGACACCCACTTCCGAGGTGTATGGAGTAAGCGGGAGCGTGTCTCTGCAATACACACAATATTCAATTTTATCACTTTTATTTATAATAATTCCTGTAGACCTGTGAACTCTCCGTTTCCTCATTGCTTGGATTACATTATGCCTATACTTTACTGTACTAGTCCTCTCGGATAAAATCACTTTCAAATAAACGCTTTGATGCTCATTTGTAAATACAGAACCTTAATTTAAAACTTTCTAACTTTGCTGGTTTATACTGCGCTTGGTTTGGACTGTACTGGCTTGAAAATACTAACTACCGATTTGCATCGAAGCGTTTTTTCGAAAGCGATTTTATCACTTTCAGATTTAAAAATTCCTGTAAACCTGTGACCTCCCCGTACCCACTATGCCCCGACCCAACTATGCTCCGTCCCCACTATGCACCGACCCCACTGTACTGGTTTTTTTACTTTATTATCAAGACGCTACTTTTGTGATCTATTATGAAAACGATTTATAAAATTGAATTTTTTCACTACATCTAAGTGTACAATTTGGAAAAAATATTTCAATATTTTAGCTTTGATGCAAAGCGAGAAGGTATTGGTTTTACTCTGATGTGGGCTTTTTTTTTCGCTGTATACACTGTAACTTTTTTAATACTTGACCAATTCCTTTGAATAGCAACTCTATAAATCGCAAATTTAATCTAGTTGGTACTTTGGGGGGGTAAAAGTTGAAAAAGTTTAATTCTTCACAGACGAAAGTTGAAAAAACAAAAAAAAACCGTACGAGTTTTTAAGTTAGAAATTATAACGGCTATAATTTCGAGAAAAAGAGTTGGATCGAGTTGAAATGTATAAGAAATAATTATTTGGTATGCCCGCACACGTTAGTTGTGTCAAACTTAAACTATACCCATTTCCCACCCCCCTAGGGGGGGTACAAGTTTTTTTGTTTTTCGGGGTTTTTAGCGGAAATTCTAAAACTTTTGGGTTGAAAATTTGCCAGTAGTTGGAACTCATATGTACCCATAACATATTAAACGGGAAAAAAATTCGGCACTACTGTTTTTTTTTTAATTGCCGGGAAACTGTGTTTTCGCAGATTTCGTATATTTTAACAAAAACTCCTAAAATCTTTAAAACAAATTGATCAAATCATTAAAACAATTTTATGTATATCTATGCAGAATGATACTATTAGGTTTTGTGCTCAAGTACCACTCTTGACTTAAAGTTTACACAAATTCAATTTTTTTTTTTAACTAAAAACCCGGTGTACCAGATGTGAGAAACGAACAGACACTAAAAACTATCAGTTGGTAACGTCTATCCGTGTTAGATTAGGTTAGGGCCCAATGATCGGTATCATAATATTGTGTTTATTACATGATATCATAGGCGACTAAATCGTGTAACTGATTATAGTAGACACTCGATTTATTGGGAAAAAAACCTATCCGTGTACTTATTTAAGATATTTAATGATTCTGATACGACAAAACCACTGTCGTTATCTCGTTATTTTATAGCCTGCGTTATATAACCTTACCGAAGGTCAACTATGAGTATATAAGGTCCAACTACCTGCAAATTATGAAGAGGACTGTTGTTTTTTGGATTCAGATTAAGTGTTGGTTTTTATGCAGTATACCGCCTCAAAATGTATTTTTTATTACACAATTTTTTTAAAGGAAAACTAATGTTTTGTATATTGTTATACTGTTATTCATTTAAAGAGATTCACGCTTGATTGTTTAAATTGTCTAATATTAGATAATCTGCTTTGTGCTAATTTTAAATTTTTAGTTTATCAACTTGTAGCTCTAATTTTGTATAAAATATTTCATTATTTTATTACTATGTACAGATGAAGATAAATTTTAATAATAATTAAGTCATAAATGATAATACTTTATTTTATGACTAGATCAAATCTCGTGAACATTTAACATTATGATACTGCTCTTATGCTATTATTAAAAAAACACAATTTTTAAAATCTCCATAAAAGGTTATTGTTAAATAACAGGCAACAGCAGACCGCTAGTGGCCATACACGTTAGTAATATTTAACTAATAAGTAATATATGTAGGTAAAATTTATTGTTTTCTCCATTACAGTACCAGTATACGATTTATTTTAATTTAAATGTAAGAAAATCGATTTTTCTTTAGAAAATAACAAGAAATTAATATACAGGATGGGGCAGTAAAACGGCGATTTTCTAATGTATTTAAATGGTAAAACCCGTTTCACTATCCCACCCTTTGCATTTTAAGGATCTATGAAAAGGTTTTTTTAGTTGCATTTTATTTTGTACATTGTCAATCTAGTAAAATAGAAGTATAATATAGCTTTGAAATAATATAATCTGTGAAGTATAAATAGTTTGTGTGAGATTGCTTCAATGGAAGTATATAATACATAAATATTAATTTTATTGAGAATAAGCGATTATAATTTAAACTATGGAGTACAAACGATTGAAACATGAATCGTCGACCATTCCAACAAAATATAACAAGACATTGTTATGTGTTATTTGGTCCACTAAGTTTTTGCAAAAAAAAAAAACCAGTACAGTGGGGCGGTGCATAGTGGGGACGGAACATAGTTGGGTCGGGGCATATTGGGGACGGGGAGGTCACAGGTTTACAGGAATTTTTAAATCTGAAAGTGATAAAATCACTTTCGAAAAAACGCTTCGATGCAAATCGGTAGTTAGTATTTTCAAGCCAGTACAGTCCAAACCAAGCACAGTTTTAACCAGCAAAGTTAGAAAGTCTTAAATGAAGGTTCTGTATTTACAAATGAGCATCAAAGCGTTTATTTGAAAGCGATTTTATTCAATTTTATCACTTTAATTTATAATAATTCTTGTAGACCTGTGACCTCTCCGTTTCCTCATTGCTTTGATTACATTATGCCAATACTCTACTGTACTAGTCCTCTTGGATAAAATCGCTTTCAAATAAACGCTTTGATGCTCATTTGTAAATACAGAACCTTCATTTAAGACTTTCTAACTTTGCTGGTTTATACTGTGCTTGGTTTGGACTGTACTGGCTTGAAAATACTAACTACCGATTTGCATCGAAGCGTTTTTTCGAAAGTGATTTTATCACTTTCAGATTTAAAAATTCCTGTAAACCTGTGACCTCCCCATCCCCAATATGCCCCGACCCAACTATGTTCCGTCCCCACTATGCACCGACCCCACTGTACTGTTTTTTTTTTATAACGGTAATAACTATATTTCTAAAGATATTTTTTAAAACGGGTATGACATTCTTTCTAAAATGTTTTCTTCTTTCCACTATAAACTCATGAATAGTTTCGCTTTCGATCCACTCGCGGTTGACTAAGAAAAATTATGCGTAAAAAATTGTTTTGCATGTTTTTAAGTTTTTAATTTTATTTTTGACGATTTTAAAACGGAAAGCTAAAAACAAATTTGTACACGTATATTAGACAGAAATTAAAACGCTCTAAAAATAAGATTTTATTATGCGTAGTCAAGTTTAGACGCTTGAAAATTAGGTGTATAATGTCACTTCGTAAAATCGAATGTAATAACAACATTAAGTATGTATACTAATTTTTCTAATTTCTATTTTGAATAGTGTAACCTAACTTTTTCATACAACGCAACTGAAATTGTTAACAGACCTGGTTTTTCTTTGTGTATCCTTAATATGGTGAAATAACTGTAATTTTGGCCAAATCAAGTACCTTTTGAGGTAGATTTTTACCTTCCTTTACATAACAATCCGTTTAACTGTCTAGGAAATATTTATCATATTGAAACTGACTAATATAAAATGACTAATATAAAATGTTTTTTTTTATGTATTATTATTCGCAGATAATAATGAAACTCTTCAGTTTATTAATATCTTTTCTATTCCTTGCGGGTGTTTTGGCAGATGATGGTAATTATTTTATTTTCACGGTTATCAACTTAAGGTAGTTCAAATTTAAAAAAATTTAATATTTCACTTTTTCACAGAGTCGGATTATATGGATAATGTTTTGAGTTCAAGTCAGTAATAATTTTATATTATAAACAAATGATTTTTAAGTTTTCAAAATCCACTGTTTTTATACAAATGTTTTAAATTATGTATCTCAGCTGCAGTCTTCAGAATTGTTTATTTTAAGAATGGCATAGATACTATAGATGGTAGACGTGGATTAAGTAAGATATTATATTTATAATAATATACTAATATAATATATAGAAGCTTTGTTACATCTATCTAACTGTCAAGTAAATAAAAATTTTAGTTTTTATTAATAGTTAAGAAAGGTGTACCAGATATGTAGAACAGTGTACAGAGCATAATAGTGTATTATAATTTTTACATTAGCGATTTTTAGTAATCTAATCAAAGGAGAAAAGTGATCTTAAATGGCTACTGCTCAAAGTCGGGTTTAATATTATTCTAAACATTTGTATTGTACCTAATTTGATTTGATTTTATTATTTTAGTATAGCCTAAATCTTCATTTGTTTATTCTAGATGGTTTGGAATATATTATTGAGGCAATGGTTGATGATATCAATAATCAATATGCTTACGAGAATTTCTGTAATTATATTTTTTAATAATAATACAAAACATCAAGGCAAGAGTAGAAAAGAATTATTTGAAAATCTTATAAAAAATGCATCTCACGTTTCTCTTTATGCAAATGACGAGTGTTATAATTATTATATTTTTCATCGAAATCTAAATAGTAGCTTTATGAAAAAATACTGCATCAACTCAGCCATTACATTTTATAAGGGTTCCCTAGTCTATTTAATTTCATATTTTTTTTCTACTTTGACCTTCGTCTTCTAATTTATAATTATTAGTGGTGGGCTATTCGAATAAAAAAAATTCGAATATTCGATGTGATTTTTCGAATATTAGAATATTTTATCATTTTCTTTGCAGGATTACTTAAATTAAAAAAAAAATAATTAAGAGACAACCAAGGTGTCCTTGATCTATTTTTAATATTTTTTTTACAAATAAATATAATTTTAACGAATTCATCTTTTGACAAAATAAATATTATTACTTATTACAAAAAATAAGATTTTAACAATTTATATAGATTTATAATAAATTACAAAAAAACATAAATTTGACAAAATATTCGAAAATCCGAATATTCGAATTATTTGAATTATTTTCATACGAATAGTATTATTCGGTTATTCGAATAATTCGAATAATAGAAAAATTCGATTCGAGGTCCCAGCTCTAATAATTATACAATGTAGTAATAATTTATCATAGCAAATCAAATTCAATATCATTAATTTATGTAATGTAAATTTCAGGCAAAATTAATTTTTTGATCGCTGTACCGGGTAATATTTCTTGTTAAATTTTATGAAAATATTTCCAATATTTCATTCCTATTGGATTTTCTAAAGAGACTCATCGTATCAAATATACAGTGGAGCATATTTCTTTCGAGTTTTTAATAAACATGTTTTTTCTACTTCGAAATTTGTCTTCCTGATCATAATAGAATAGTAAATTAAATGAAATATCATTAATTTATGTGTTGTTCATTTCAGAAGCAAGAGATATTTTATCCCATGTAGCGGGTAATAATTTTCATTACACTTTACGGAAGCGATTCCACACAGTTGTTTGATATTCTTTATGCAAACAAGATTTTTGTTTAATTTCAGATCCGCAGCCATCGCAAAGTAAAAATCCCTTTTTATATTTATTATTTCTAAATACTTTGAGAATAATCTTATGTATATATTGACAAATATCAATATAAATGACATATCGGTTTCATTCATAAAAAATATGTAGGTACATTAAAATGTATTTTGTTTTAAAATTTAGAAGCCAATTATTTCTCTATGTTATGCAACAGTTGTTTGATATTCTTTATGCAAACAAGATTTTTGTTTTAGTTTCAGGTCAAACAGATCTTCATTTAAATCAAACGCAAAGTAAAAACCACTTTTAATATTTCATATTTCATATTTACAAATACTTTGAGACTAATCATATGTACCTATTGACAAAATACCAATATGACACACGGTTTCAATCATAAAAAATATAATATATTTTGTTTTAAATTTCAGAAGCCAATTTATTTCTCGATCATATGATACGATTCATAGGTGCAGCACTTATTGAAAGTAAATATAAAAAAAAAAAGAGTAAATTATTTTTGTAGTTTTAAAGAAAAACTGGATTAATAACATCAAGTCATCAAGCTATACATTGTTAAGCTTTGAAGAATTATTCTAAGTAAAATTTAAACAGTTTATTTAAACATAGGTATATGATATAAATTTAAATTTTTACAATACTATTTTGCATTAATTAATATTGATTGAGTTAACCTAAGTTATAGAGTGAATGTTATGTATAAAATATATTAAGCGGGTTTTATATTCTGCATAATGATTTGATGTTTAATGTGTTTGTTACAGGATATAGAGTGAAATTAACTTACGCTACTAGTAATTACCATTTGTTTGATAATCATAAATAGTCTTAAAAGCTTGTTTTAGAGTTAATAATTCACTCTCATTTAATTTATTTGATTTTCTATGTCAGATAACGATTTTAATAAGTTCAACTTTTTGTTGAGTGTGGTCACAGTGTTAATATGTAATAAATTCTTAGGGACTTCAATAGAAAGAATATATTTGTTGAGTTTTAACACTAACAAGTGGTTGTAAAAAAAGTTATATATTTCACAATGCTATGAAATGTAATGCAATAATTATGTATAAAGAGCGACTAATATATTTTTTGTTTTTATTATTTCTTCGCAACACGGTCATTTAATAACTATTTTTATAGGTTTTGGAACTTTGAAAGAAATTGCAAACGAGACAAGAAAATTTGTCGTTCCAACTTTAAGAAATGTTATTAGACGTCGTTTATTGGGTAAATATTTTAATGGAGTTGTATGGGTTTTGAACACTTATAATATATTTATATATATACATATGTTTTTTAAGTTATTTAAAAGGAACAAGTGTACAACTGATTTTAATTATTAACTATTAACCAGATCAATTTAAACTACTCACACGTACTTTCATTTTATACAAATATCATAGCAGTACAATACGGACACTATGCTTAGTGTATTATTTTTATATGACTTCGTATTAACAAATAAAATAGTTTTGTCCTGCACCATAAAGAAAAGTAGTAAACTAGTAAGTTTATATTAGCATAATAAAAAAAATTTCAAATTTTTTAGGTGAACCTGTGGAGCGTGTAAATGATCAGGCCTCTTTACTACCAAATTGTCGTTTGCTAGGATTGTACTTGAGTACCCAATCTCCAGAATTATACATAAAAGAAGTTAGGATTGAGTCAACTAGCCGTACATGTATCTTTAAGGATAAAAATGACACCCAAATAAGATACAGGAAATTCGGTGCCACGTGGTCAAAAATAAACGCAGATGACCAACCAGGAGAATCACTCGAGGATTTGTTACAACGTGGACAGCCACAAAATCTACCCACACCTTCCGAATACACTATATTTGTTCCGTAAAATAATATTATTATTTTCCTTATTATTGTCACTTTTTCGTTATACCTAAAATATATACATATAATTAAGCTGACCGGGAAAAAACGGTTGGTGGATTTTTTCAATAACGTATTCCACATAATACATTTTTATGTACATAATATTGTACGCTAATTTCTGTTTTACGTCATGTCTACCAATAATTTTTGCAAAAATATAGTGGACCAAATAACACATGTCCTATGTCTTGTTATTTTACTATATTATGTGTAATAAAAATAATAATAATTGGATTAAGAAAATATATACTGTCTTTGTTATTATTAATATCTTTAAACTACATTAGTCATTTAATTCATTACAAATTTCAGTTTTAGATTCAATAAGAATACCACCTTTATTTGTAGTCTTATTTATTTTATTTTTATATTTGCTTGGTTTTCCTGTTATCACATTAAAAATACTTCAATTCTGTATACTGTTAGGTTTGGCTCGTTTTTTTTTTTGTAGTAGTGTATTTTTATAAACAGCTCATGTTATCATTTCTCACGAAATGGCTGCCAATTTAGAGTTACTTCAATTAAATTTAGTCAATCCACAACAAGTAGAGTTCTGTTCAAATCAACTTTATATCAACTGTGACTTAATAGAATCCATATCCAGTTAGTTATATTATGTTGACAAATTGTTTTTTTTATAAAATAATAAAAATTGATAAAGTAAACAACAAACTACGTCATAAAAGTTTGACTACGCAGTACAAGTTACCACCAAAATAAAAACTAGCGTTTTTGTAGACAAGATTTAGAAATAATATTTAAAAAAATATACAAGAAACAAGCTGGTGGTGTCTTCAATTTGGTGAAAGAAAATGCTTTTGCTGCTCAAATTTTTGGGATGGTATGTGTATTCTTTTTGTTAAAAAAATAAATCAAAAATTACTTTTTTTGAACTTACGCCGATGATTTGTTTTGCAGGTACTCGTATTACCTTGTCTACCACCGCACAGGATTGAAAGAATTCTATCAATAGTTGATGGATTCAACGCTACGGCTCTCTATATGCTTCAAGATGAAGATATGGCCTACCAGCTCAATACTTTTATTTATGATTACCTGTATCGATTCTGGTTTGTAGAAATTGGACCTGATAATATTTCTGTATTCAGGAGAGACATTAGGACAAATAATTATTTAGAAAGTTACCATTCAATGCTATTACAAATTATGAAGCGTCATCCTAAAGTATGGGAGTATATTGGTAAGTTCTTATGTAAGGTCTATTAAAAATATATTGCATTTTCATACAGTAGAATACATATTTTTAATCAATGGTAGAACTGATATTAATCTATTTAATCTTTTTATAGATCAATTGAGGTTTTTAGAAAATCAAAGCGAGGTTGAATTTAAGCAACCTCAGAGTGAGTAATATCTTAGCATATGATTTAGTCTATGATTTATTTTAATGTACTATATTAAATTGCAGGCCCGTGTTGGTGTTTCAACAAGAACAAGGGAATCCAATACAAGAGCAATTGAAGAAATGACACATGACTATACAGAAGGACGGATTCAAAGATTCTTACGGAGAGCTGGTCATCAAGTCAATGGGTATGTAACTCGTGAAATTGGCAATTAACTAGGTAATTTGTAATTTCTTAAAAAATTTATTATGATATGACATTTGTGCAATAGTGCTCGGGTATATCTGTTTTTATTTTTCTGAAGGGGAATTGTGCTGTAACCATACCAAATAAATATTAACCTACATACTTTGTACACACTTGGAAGACAGAGATTTATACTTAAAGACATAAAAGTTTATTAAATTTATGTAATGTAATGCATTATGTATTTTCAAACTTTGTTTTTGTAAAAAAAATTTAAAAGTGTAATTATATTACTGGTGAACAATGCCAATTATTTATTAATATTTTGTAATGATTTATATTTTATAGGCCGACTTAGTTGAGTTTTACCATTCCAAATTGACTTCTACCATCACTTCAAGCTGGAGGAAATAGTTTCAAGTAATAGCACTTAACTATTGATCAAACCTGTTTAACTTCAATGATTATTTGTACCGTTATTCTTTTTACTGTTTTTTGAAATACATTACACTTTGTTTAATAATAATAAAAAACGGTTATTATTGGTTATTTAAGTTTTTGTCTGCTGTAGAACCTATTTATAAAATAACAATCTATGTCTGTGGTACACAACTGTAACAATATGACAAAACAAGTATTCCTATCTAAAACGCTACTATATAGTTTAAATTACACCATCTGCACGGAGTTAAGTACATATATTCACAAGTCCATCATTATTGCTTTACACAATTTATGAATGTAACATAAATTAATAGCTAAATATTGACCCAATACATTTTTAGTTCATATTATTTTCTACCCATGTCTTATTTATTGATATTTAACAATTATGTGTGTGAAAATGAAAGTATTTAAATATTTTATAATAATTAGACAACAGAATTTTGACTTGCTTAAAAAAATAGCTGATTTATTGCATGAAACGTAAATTGTAGATTTATAATTACCCAGTGTATTGTTCTAAATTGTATTAAACATTTTGTAAAGACTGTTATTATAATACCTTTTACAAAAGTTAAATAAATAATAACAATATACCTCATGTGAGTGTAAGATTTACATAAAAAATTTGATTCGGGCGTGCCGAGGCGGAAAGAAAACTGGGTCCGGCAGATCGTTTCAAGGATATTACAATTGTTTTCAGTCGGTGCTGACCAAACTCTACATGATGTCGTCGAGGTTTACTTATATGACGGACGCTTTGGACTTTCTGTACACGTTAGGTCCACATCCGAGAGGTAAACATGGTGTAGTAATCGCCACCCAAAAACTTAGCGAGTACACTCTGAATTTAAGGCAGAGAACTTTGACGAAATTGTCTCAACGCGATATCGACGTGAACGCGGTCGATCACGAAATACAAATCATAACCGACTATATCAATATGTTATTAAGGACTAACATACATTGGTATACCGACCGGAATTGCAATATTTCCGCATACAGAGAATTGACTCCGTGGGGTTCAAACGAAGAATTCATGCACAAAAAGATCAACCGACTGATACCGCAAGAAATGACTATGGTGCAATATGTAGAAAACGAAATCGATGCTTATGTCGATGGCTTCTGGGTCAATTGGTTCGAAAATTTGGGATTCGCATATGACGTGGCGGGAAACGTTAAAATAACATAACAATATTGTGTTTATCCTAATAGTGTAGTTATTTTTTGTTTAAAATAATTATCTACTATATAACTTGATACCAAACGAAATGTGTCGATGTGGTATTTTTTTTACAATCCTACAAATGTAATGCACGTATATTAAATACTGTCACACGATTTGGGAATTATTAATTAAGATTAACAGCTTGATACACAACTGGTGTTTGTAATTTAAGCTAAAAATTGCAGCGATTTGCTAAGCTGCTTTTGATTGTTTTATCAACTTGACTTTACACGCATTTTAAGCTTAAATCCCATTCCCTACATTATCTTTCGAAATATTTTGTTGGATCGTTATTAAAGTCCATTTCAAGTACAGTATTAATCAGTACAGAAGAAGTTAGCATATTTGGGTCAAAGAAATTATTAAATCTGAATGTTAATTTGTCACAAAGTATCCACAAATTCGTATGGAATTTTTTGATCGGATAAAATCCTTCTTTTCTTATATTGATACTGCACTAATGACAATATTATTCAAATAAAATATTAAACCCGAAAAATATGTTCATTAGGTAATAATAATATCTAATCACATTCAGATTTAATAATTCATTTGGTCCAACTTTACAAGTATGGTATGTGTATAACGATACACATATGTTTATAAAAATTGCATTTTTTTCAAGACTTACAAATGGTATCATTTATCGTTTTTGTATGTGTGGATTTTGTAAGACCCCATCATTACTTTTTATTTTTCTTGAACAAAATATTTCAATACCTATTTTACTGTACCTTTAACTCCCCGTTCCCCCGAACAACTTCATGAATGTTTTAAAATCCTTACATATGTGCATTAATTACAGATACAGATACTGACTATTAAGTATTATACTTAATAGTTTACTACATTACTGATTACTCTACTTTACTAAATGGAGTAATAGTTTTTAAAAAACACACAGAAAAAACTAATAGCTGTAAAATGTCAACGAATTATTTTCAATTTCCGTTCCCCATAAGTATCGTAAATTTATCTTTTGAACTTTTCGTGTTTGTTCATTTTATATAAACCGTTTTGGTGCCACATTGTTTTTTGTCGGCTGTACCTAATGTTTTCATTTTTTCAAATGTTTTTTATCTGGCTGATATAATAATATAATATGCTAGGTATTATCTGGTATTGGCTGTATCATTTTTCATGTTTGTTAATTTATTTGAATGCTAACGCCTTACTCTCTCCCAATAAGCCATTCGATATTTATCTTTGTAAAGTAGGTTTTGGTGAATTTGTCATCAGCGGACGACTTATAGCGTGATATCGTTTGTATTTTTTTTTTAGATAAATTCAAATAGTTGTACATAATGTTAGAATGTATGCGACTGTTATCAGTACTATTGACGTGTGGTGTGCATAAATTGTTTGTAAAAACAAGGCGCATAATATTAAATAGGTTGGTACATATTATTCCAAATGAATAAACAATAAAAAAAATAAAAAAAATAACTTTTCCATTTTCCATAATTCGCCGTACACGTAAATAATATAAAAAAAATTTTGAAGACAGTATCCATAATATTTTAACGTTTTTAGTTTTAAGTTTAATCTATTCTGCCGAAAAACTTTTAAAAACTTGTAGTGCATGTACTAACCTACATTTTTAAATATTCCCGCTTTTTGTTTGGTTAGTGATAACACCTCTGAGTAGATTTAATCTATTCTGTGATAACACTATCACACAACAATTTAAACTATTTTATTCTGCGACGACTGACGCCAAAAGTCAAAACATTGTTTTATCATTTAAAAATTGTATTTCGTATTCTTAGTTCCTGTACAAAATCAAAGTCTACTTATTAAGATTGTTCATTAAAATAAAATTAATAGTTATTAATTATTACGATTCATCCTAGACTATTTCCTAAGTGTTGATCATTAAGTACCACCTACATCTGTTATTTATATTTGTAAACAATTACCTGGATTTTCTACATTATGAAAATAATAATTATATAATTAGTGCGTCGTCGAAATTTTAAAAATTATATTTTATGGTAAGCATGTTTAACTGTCCAAGTAGTGAATAAAATTTACTACACATACTGACATTACTTAATATAATATTATGATGCATTAGCAGGTTACTTGGGGTAAATAAATACCCCAACATAAGAAATATGGGTTTGTTAGTTTGGCTGACGATAGGTAGTGTTGACATTGATTTAGGTACATTCTATTTATCTGTCGTTATTACATGCTGTTATGTTGTTTTGCCATTTTATTATTTAGTACATTTGATATCTCTGTTGAAAGTTTGCGTTAATGGGTACAGAAAATTATTACTTGCGCTATCAAAGCATCGAAATAATGACAATTTTATTCAGAGTCAGCGTAGCAGAAAAACAAAAAAAATATGCACTAATTGTACAAAATTAATATGCAGAGATCAAGGTAGAAGTATACTCGGGTGTTTTTTAATTAAATATTAAAATAAAACTATATTTAGTATGAGAAAAAAATAATATATAAAAATGAAGTTGTTTTTATATAAATGATTAACCATCAATTGATGAAAATACAGATTAAATATATTCTTGGTCAATTTTTACCGCACGCGACACAATAGGTACTTTGAACTTACCCACCTACTGAAATAAATTCTGTAAACCTCAATTGAGAATTGAACGAATGCTTCTCACGAAGATTTTGTGATCTATTGTTTGTGGTGCACTTACTATTATGTTTTGGCTTTTTAAATACTTTTGAACAGTCAGTTTATTAGTTTTTATGTAGCTCAACATAAATTTTGAATCAAGTATCAAAATGTCAATATTCTTGTCTAAATCTGAAAATATAATCTAATCTGGACATCTAATGTGTATTTGCTGTAAGTTTTAAATTGTTTTGTTTCAGGTTCACCATGCAAACGTTTTTAGATTATGAAGAAAATATTGTTGAAGAAAAACTCTGTCCCCTTTTATTTTCAATTAAACGGTATCAAATTCAATATGATTTTATGACCAATCTTTATACGGCGATTAAAAATAAAAAACATGAAATTTTCGATAGTCCTACTGACAATGTGAGTAAAATTCATAATTAAGTGTAGTTTTTAATCTTTTTTTAAATTTTAATAATTTGAGTTTAACAGACTAATAAATACTTATAATTTAATAAAACAGTAAAATCTTGTTAATTAAAATTTTAATATTGCTTTCAGGTTAAGAAATTAAGTTTCATAATATTTTGTGCAGTGCGTCGGCTATATGGCGTTGAAGAAAGAGAATTGGGGTAGCTAAAGATATTTTCTCATGTTGGAAAAATAATATATTCTTTGGTTATGATTGATACTTCTAATAGAACAATATTTCAATTGCAAAATTCCTAGTAGATTACATTTTAATAGATTTTAAAAGATTTAAAATCTTTATGGCTATCGTAAAGCCTAACAAAACCATTATTAATTTATTTAATGTGCATAAATCTCAATTGCAAAGAGTAACACAACATACGTATTTTAATTAATTCATAGACAATAACATTTAATACTAATTTATCTATTTATAATTTCTGATTAACAGTAAATGGATTTAATTCAATGCTTAAAAATATGTACCCACAGTATTTGATGGTATCATTTGTATTTTTCTCTATCATATGATAATGAACAACTTGTGTACCCATGTTATGAAAAAAATAAAATATAGATAGGCATTCAGAGGAAAAAATTCCTATCCGGAAAAGTAATTTCAAAGTTTATTTTAATATATTTATTGAAGATGATTTATTTATTTTTTATTATTACAATATATGATTAGGTGTCTAGAAAATCAAAAACAACCAACAAGTGGATGAATCATTCAAAAACTAGAAGAAATTTGTTGTCGTTGTCTGATATTAAATTAACGACAGTATTGACGTTCAATATTGGTGTCATAGGTAATAATAATACTAAGTATTTAAAAAATACGACTTTATAACTAGTAAATATGAATTTGTTGAACAATTTTTAGTTCTAATTGTCCAGGTATCAATGTATCATGTCAAGAGCGTTATGAGAAAATCGGGAGTTGTCCATGAAAAGTATGAATCAATCGATTAGTTGATCTGTGCGTCATCAACAGGACTACAGCTGCCTTGATTCCAGATCATCGTTAACAGAGAGATAACGTTAAAAATGGTTATTTTATGTAGCTCTAAAAATTACTACAAAATGTTTACGGTTAGGTTAGGTAAATTTAAACCGTATAGTGATTAGCTGAACTGAACGTAGGATTCCCAAAAGTTTTAGATCAATTTTCTAAATTTTTCAATTGTATCTTTGGGCTTGACATATGCGTCGTGGTCTCCGATAAACTAACTCTTCGGTAGTTACCAATCACATATTATGATGACTTTATTGGGCACAATATGAACATTATTAGTGTATGACTATCCATCAGCTCACCAGAAACTACAACTTTTGCCCATCCAGCAATGTTACATTCTTTTGAGTTATATTTCTAGACAATATGGACACAAAAGCCTTCGGATCAACATTTACATCACTGTCTGTATCAACTAAGGTATCTGTTTGTACGCTGTGTAGACCAACTAGTTTCTTTATGTACTGGAATAATTGATTCACTTGTGCTTTAATATTGTGAAATGTCAGATTTTTGTTTTGTTTTTTATAAGTGTTTTAATTTTTGTTTCTAATAATATATTAAAATTCATTTTGGAGAGTTGGCCTTCTGGTTCTTGTTCTTAATTTAAATTTCATCATCCCACAATACGCAACACTAATTTATATTCTAAATATTACGTATTTGGTATCGTTATAATGTGTCATATGTTTTGATTTTTCATGTACCAGTATCAATATCTTTGTAAACTTGATGAAAAAATAGATTTTGCACCTATTTGGTTAGAAAAATATATCATATTGTATAATTATATAATATTTTCTAAAATATTTGCATGTTGTATGAAAAATAAGCTGATGTATTATGTAAATGATAATATTTACAAAACATGTTAGTAATATCTAAATTTGTTTACCTGTTTAAATGAAAGTTTGACATATCATTATTCTTTTAAAAAATATTAAATAGTGCTTAGGTATATTAATACCTACGTGTATATATATATTTGCTGGTTTTGTTGTTTAGTATCTTGAGTACTTGCCACTTAACATTATTACTTCTTATTTACATTTGTACATAGAAGGCATGTTAGTTTATATAAATTGTAAGGATTTAATACTGAGACTATAGTACTTACATTAATATAATATTGTATAGTTAGTAGTAGTTTTTCGATTAGGTATATTGTTCCGTTTTAAATGATAACAAAGATAGATATTAAGAAAATGTAACCTTTTTTAAAGTGTATAAGTGCGTTTGTTAGCTGCTTTTAAATTTTAAATACGTACCTACCTATTAATGTTCAACAGTTTCGACCTCAACATTAGTTTTGAAGCTTTTATGCTGTTTATTAAAGTTTCAAATTGGAAACTGTCTCAAGGTTTAACATTTCACTGTTGGTACCTACATAGAATTTTATAAGAAGTTTGTTATTTAGGTACTTGAGCATATTTTGAGTAATAAAAAATAGACAGGTGCAATTTGGAATTTATAGTAGTATATTATTTTTTTTTAACGAAAGGTACAATTATAATAGTGTATAGGTCGATTATATATAATATAGATTAAAGATTACGATTTTTTGACAAACCTTCGCCATTTAGGTTGATTGATTCTAACATATTTTATTACTCTTAGCAAACTTTATGTCCTAACAGAAACGCTGTGTGGTGGCCTTTGTGCGCGAATGTCTGTAAACGCATAATACGGCCGGTAGATAGCGAGACACATACCGAAACAGAGTGTGCTAATACATATAATAGTTTATACCTATAGTAAGTTATAAATAAAACATTATTGTCAAGCTGAATGATCTAAAAAATGGCCAAATGAAAAACCTAATTTATATAAATTCTGCATGTTTAATTAGATTGTGACATAACTTAATGAGTAGCCTACTCATTAGGTTAATTAATTTTTAAGGTCTAATTAATTCGTGAACTATAAGTGTTATGTATTTGAACAAAACTGTCTAAAAAGAATAATTTATTGTCACTTAAATTCTGTCCGAAAAACAATTAAAACATATTTTTATGATGTTTTGAAAACATTTTGGGGGGTGTCCAATTTTTTTTTGTACTGCTCTTTCACTCTCAATTTAAGCACCCCCTCCCCTTCCTAATTCGATGCTGATCACTAAAAACTTAACTATGTTAGTAAATATGTATAATATAATATTTTGTATGATTATAAATTATTTTTACTCACAATATTTGATTACACATTTGTTTATATTCTATGTATTTTTCTTTTTATAACAAAACTAAATTAAATTCAATTATAAAATCAAACATTTTTTTTTTAATTCAGTTTTTGCAGTACATTGTCGGTCTCTGCGATTTGTCTATGTATTGTGGTTTCATTATAAGGAAAAATGTAATTATTTGTTGTATATTTAATACAAATTTGTCATGTGTAATAATTTTTTATTAGCCAGGGGGTGTCCAGCACAGTAAACACCCCTTCCCCGACTCCCCCTCTTTTCTATGTTATTTTTCCAACACTTAAACCCAAATCTCCAACTCCAAAGCCTTATTTTCAGTTATATTGTTCTAGGCCCGATTGAACAATCTGTTTTCATATAATCTGTGATAGTACGTTCAAAGATCTATTCTTAGTATTCATAAACGTAGCTATTGTCATAGAAATATCAATAAAATTAATAATATTTACAACAACTATCATTCGATAATCTTTTTCGATGTTTATAAAATGTCTATTTTCAATCATATAACTTTATGTAATTTGTAACAGTAATTTGTTCAATGAAATATTTTTTTTATCTAAAAAAGTTTTAAACACAATCATTATTGTATTAAACCATCAACAATTTTATTTTAGCTGTACCTACAGTTAGTTATAAAAAATGATTTCTTTTTTTATATTATAATACTTCTTGATGAAGGAACAGGCTCGGAGACGATTTTTGTCTTTCCTTCAATAAGGGCGTAGATAATATTATAACCACCTACCTTTTAACACTTCTCTTTTTCTCTGTGTCGTTAACAGTAGCTGTGAATTTTTTCAGTGGTATATACTGTATGTGAAGTAGAAGAATATAAAAATTGAACGGAAAAGGTCTGCAAAAAGGAAACAACTTATGCGTACCTATTGCAGTGTGTATGTGGCAAAACGTTGGAGCTCAGAATTGTCTCAGAACGCTGGTTGAGACTATTAGGCCCGGCTTATTGCACCGGCCTGATCCTCGGACTAATATTGTTTTTAATATATAAGAAAGAGCTGTGGAGTAACATTCCAATCGCTCTACAATTTACGGGTATTGAAAAAAGTCTTGGATATTTATATGTTTTACGCCTTACTCTCAAATGGCATATCTATATGAATCCTGTAGTACACAATTTATTTTCTAAAGCACCCCCTTGTGCGCACATTGAACCGTTTGAAACCGAACATAAGGCATCACCATTTATTTATTATACTATATCTTATGCTCAGGCGATTTTTATTCCACCGTTTGTGCGTAAATAACACGGCAATCAGGTTTTTTTTTCTCTGGCCGATGGTGAAGGGGTTACGCACGGGCGATCATGAGGGATGCTGTATTTATGTATTATACCGGCGCCAGGCAGCGGTCGAGTACAGCTCATTACCCGCATAGTGTGGCGATGATACACGGTCTATAAGCGGATACAACATATATTATAATATACATTACACGTCTTGTGTGTATATGTAATATTGTATTATATTATATTATACTGTAATCTCCGTTATTGTGCGCAACGCGTGCCGACCGTATTTCTTCTCCTCCATTAGACCTAACAACCTTAAGCCACGCGACGCGACGGTTCCACCCGTTCTGTGTGCACGATAATAATTTTTTTCTATTACTCGTATTATTATTTTGGTGATTTATGGGATGACCCCCCCCCCCTCTTACAGCCAAACCTTTGACGACGTTTGCGCCGGTCGCCTTTGCCGTCCAAAAGCCGTCACGAGTAAGTCTGACATACGCGAGTAAGTATATTATTTTGAGCGGACGGCGTTGGATTTCCGCTTGGTGAGAATTGCGCACATGATTTATGGTCACGCCGACTTTTGTTCGTTTCATCATATTAATATTTTACCGTAACGCTTCGCACTATATATAGGTATGCTAAAATGTAAATATACAGGGTGGTTCATCTGATGTATTTTATTTTGTTCTCAGTTGTTAATTAGAGACCTTTTAGAGTGCGAAATGGGACGTTCAAAAATATAAATATGGTCCAAATTGAAAAATGGCTGACTTACGGTCAAAAATATGTTTTTTGTTAACCAAAAAAATGTTCTTATCAAAAATAACTACTTTTCTAGGAAAACATTTTCGGTAAAACCCGTAATTTGTAAATTAAGTCCTTTAGCTATTTTTAGTTTTGTTGTTTTTTATTTTGATGCATATGGTAACCGTGTAATGCGTGGTAACGTTCCTAACCTAACCAATTGCACCTATGACTCATAGGCTATAAATAATTTCACTTCTTCAATCTTAAAAATAGAGATCAACCCCTCCCCCGAATAAAAAATTAAGTCAATGCAATTGGGTATGCCTCTTTAACAAATTATTTTTCGACCAAAATTTCATCACACTTCTTCTCTTGAAGAGGGGTAACATTTTAGTATTTTAACCGTGTTTTTAGGATTTGTGATCTAAAGTTTGTACTAAAAATTGGTCTAATATATACCCTATTACGAACTGCGAAATAATGTAAAAATACGACGACAGATTTTTTTCCTATCAAAGAACACCGGATTTTTGAACTTAAACTATAAAATTTATAATTTTGTACATCCATGATTAATATACTTATCAAGTGTACACCACTTTTATAATTTACGGCCTAATTGTTGATTCAATTCAAAAAATATTTTGTTATTATGCTGATAAACCATTTATGGAATCAGTAGAAATAATATATTTATGAAATGAATTTACATTTTTATTGAGTATAACATTATTTTTCGTTAAGTCTCTGATGTGAAACCCAAATTTCAATAACACTTGCCTCATAGCCTATGAGTCATAGGTGCGATTGGAGGTTTTTTTTACTGTTTATACATTTTTTCAGTTGTTTTATAAACCGAATTTTATGTTATTTTTTTTATATATTTGAACAAACAAGCATCCAAGGTAGAACTCTACTTTTCTTAAGATAAAGCAAATCCTTGTTTTGTTTTTGTTCTGATTTCAGACTTAATATTATAGTTGTTATTTATAATCAATATAAATTACACATGTAATATTTAGTAGTATGACTAAATTCCGACACAATTACTTTTCAGTTTTAGACGCATAGACTATCTCTTAAAAATGTATCTCTTATGTGTTTAATCCCACAATTTGTATTGCTATAAAATGCGCGGCTATTATGAAAACATGTTGTTAGCAAAGTTAATATGTTGTTTATTACAACGACTGTTGCGATGTAAATATATCCCAATACCTCTATAATAATTTTTAACGACTTATGAACAAAACTTGCAAATTTTTGGCTCTAAAAAGTAAAAAAAAAAAATTATAACGATTACTCTACAATTGGCTACAATTCCTATTAAAGACATTTTAACACTTAAGGACAAAATACCTAAATAGAGTTTACATTATAAAGAAAATAATACATATTCTAATATTTTGTATTAAAAAAAAAAATTATAGCCTATAAAAATACACTTTTAATGCACACAATTCAAGTACGTAAGGGAAAAGTTTGGGTTCAACCAATAGCCCTCCTCACCAAGCATCCGCTATTGTCTCTACAGTCTAACGATTTATATAATATTTCAACTTAAAGTAAATGAAGGAATTTTGGTATAATATCCCCCCTTGTAAATGCCCTGGACGCAAGGTCCTTGTTTTTTATCATTCATATTATAACATGCATTTTGAATTTTAGTTAAAATACCTGTGTTGTACGAAAACCAACGATATGTTTTCATAAAATTCAGTATTTTTCACAATGTATGTTGAAATGTAAACAAATAAATAATAACTGTTGGCATAAATGTAATACATTTTATAAATTGTATTCTGTTGTTTTGGATAAAAAGTTTTTTGTATGAACTTATACTGTCATATAATATTATAAGGGAATCTAAATGCTTGAACACAATAAATATAAAATATGTTATTAAAAATACCAGATATCCAATAGGGCTATAATTTAAATTAGAATACATCATTTCAAAGATTCGTTTATTCAAATAGTTATAAAAATATTTACATTTTGAATTAGATTGTAATTCCTACTTAAGTCGACGTTGAAGATTGTTAGTACTTAAAAATATTTTTTGTCCGATTCTACCCAGCCCGGACCGATCTAGCCAAATAAAATATATGTTAATGACTGGCTAAATGTTCGAAAATTAAATGTAAATACACTATTTACAAAGCCTTCTTCGTAAACAAATTGTATACATTTGTGTTAAAACCCGATCTCTACGAGGTACCATCTTTATTCCCGCAACTTGTTGTACACATTTTGATCATATTATCATATTGGCACCGAAAATCTTGAAGGGTTTAAAATCACTTGTAATTAAAAATCTGTGTTTATTATGATCCATTATTTTATTTTGCGTCCAGGGCATTTACAAGGGGGGATATTATACCAAAATCCCTTCATTTACTTAAAGTTGAAATATTATATAAATCGTTAGACTGTAGAGACAATAGCGGATGCTTGGTGAGGAGGGCTATTGGTTGAACCCAAACTTTTCCCTTACGTACTTGAATTGTGTGCATTAAAAGTGTATTTTTATAGGCTATAATTTTTTTTTTTTAATATAAAATATTAGAATATGTATTATTTTCTTTATAATGTAAACTCTATTTAGGTATTTTGTCCTTAAGTGTTAAAATGTCTTTAATAGGAATTGTAGCCAATTGTAGAGTAATCGTTATGATTTTTTTTTTTACTTTTTAGAGCCAAAAATTTGCAAGTTTTGTTCATAAGTCGTTAAAAATTATAAGAATACGATCTTTAGAGGTATTGTGATATATTTACAAAAAAAATTCGTTTTATAAAACAACTGAAAAAATGTATAAACAGTAAAAAAAAACCTCCAATCGCACCTATGACTCATAGGCTATGAGGCAAGTGTTATTGAAATTTGGGTTTCACATCAGAGACTTAACGAAAAATAATGTTATATTCAATAAAAATGTAAATTCATTTCATAAATATATTATTTCTACTGATTCCATAAATGTTTTATCAGCATAATAACAAAATATTTTTTAGAATTGAATCAACGATTAGGCCGTAAATTATAAAAGTGGTGTACACTTGATAAGTATATTAATCATGGATGTATAAAATTATAAATTTAAAGTTTAAGTTCAAAAATCCGGTGTTCTTTGATAGTAAAAAAATCTGTCGTCGTATTTTTACATTATTTTGCAGTTCGTAATAGGGTATATATTAGACCAATTTTTAGTACAAACTATAGATCACAAATCTTAAAAACACGGTTAAAATACTAAAATGTTACCCCTCTTCAAGAGAAGAAGTGTGATGAAATTTTGGTCGAAAAATAATTTGTTAAAGAGGCATACCCAATTGCATTGACTTAATTTTTTATTCGGGGGAGGGGTTGATCTCTATTTTTAAGATTGAAGAAGTGAAATTTTTTATTATTTACAGCCACACCCCCATGCGTTAACTAGATGCAATTATTAGTGATTGATAAACTGGTTGATCAAGTAATTGCTGAAAATGTAAATAAATCAAAACCCTTCTCAACGCAGAGTAACCATCGTCGGAAAAAAACTATTTATGAGAAATTATTATTTCAGAACTGAGTATCACTGGGTTCACTGATGTTATAACTGATTTGATATTATAGTAAAGTGTTTTTCACAATAACTGAATTTCTAGAATTTGGTCACACAAGTTGAGGAGGGTTTCAGTTATTAGTAAATGACGAAATGCACCGTCTGGTTTTATATAATCTATGGTTTAACAGGCGGAGCCTTAAACATAAGTGGTCAAGATCAAGGTTTTTGGGCATGCCTTTCTTACCGCAGCGACTTCCTATTTTGTGCTACTCGCATAAGCAGACAGACGTTTTGAATCTAATAGGCGAAAAACATTGGTGGGCAAAAGATGTAGCTTTGAAAATATATTTTGGAATATTTAATGATCCTTCGAATTTACTTATTAATACCAGTATTCGAGCTATAGTAATAATAATTGAATTCTATTTTGGGATTTATTTACAATTACGTTATTTTTAAATACTAAGAGTAGTTTAAACGCTCAATCAGGTTATCGTTTTATTGCAAATATACCAAATTTTCTTTAATTTGCAAAATATCAATTTTATTAGCTATAATTTGCAGCAAAAAAAATCATATTTTGTCTAAAATAGTTACATGTTTATATTGACGAAACATTAACACACCCAATTTACGAATCTGAGTGGATACAATGTAATTAATCACATTAAATTACAATGGCTTCTTTATAAAAAAAAAACTGTAATCTCCGTACAAATTTGATTCTATATTTTTATTCTGGGTTAAAAAACAGTCGAATCTGATATTTGTATTGTTGCGTGTTTTTTGTATGTTATCGTTTGCACAAATTGTTTTGTAAGTTTAAAATTGTGTACACAGACCTCCGCTGAGACCCCATCTTTACTATATCGTTACTCATACTACTATAGTATTAAGTAAATTTAATATTATTCTCTACTTGGTATTAAGCTTCAGAGTAATATTACTATAATATTCATAACGAAAATTGACAAATGTTGCTTATGTTAACCAATTTGCATAAACAGTTCTGCAAAATACATCTAGATATTATTGTTTCGGTCGGCAATACATAAGCCATTTGATCAATCGTAAAAAAACCATTGAAGCAGCCAGTACAACTATTTTTGCAATTATTTGGTAAGTAATATACGAAACTGTTTTTTTATATTTTCTAAATGTAGAATGTATTAAATGTTACAAAATAATAATTTTAAATACAATTACTTAAAAAAAACACTTATAGACTATTTAAATGATATTTTTTAAAATTATTTTAATATATTTTTTAACAAAGAACTTTGAATAATTTGTTATCTAGGTAATTATTTAGTATATTTTATTAGAATGATGCAAAACTCTTGTTATAACTACGCATTGCATAGTAAGCATAGTACTTATCAAAGCGTTTATTTGAAAGTGATTTTGTCCTAGTAAGCTTGTACAGTGGGGTCGAGGCATAATGTGACCAAAGCAATAGGTACGGAGAGGTTACAGGTCTACAGGAATTATTTTTTAACAAAAGTGACAGAACCACTTTCAAATAAGCACTTTGATTTTAATTTTTTACAGTTATTATTAAAAAAAAAATATTTCGTATATTCTTGATGTTTGTTTATGTTAAATGTTATTAATTTTAGTTGAAATAGCTTAAAAATTGCATTTAATTTATATTGAAATAATTAATTTACTGAAAATGATTTTAAAATTGTGTACGACCGATACCTTGAAAATGTTGTGAAGAATTCAAATGTTTTTTTAAAAACTTAAATCGATGTATTCTTAAGGACACTACGTTTGAAGTAAAAAACTATGTTTTTGTACAAAAATAAATCTTATATGCGTTATAAAAGTTGAAAAAAAAATATCAAAATAGATACTTCTTTCATATGGTAATATTTATTTAAACATTTTAGTCAAAAATTACCTATACAATGCGCCTTGATAAATTCTAGTTTAGAGGCCCCTTAAGTACTTTAAAAAACGTTATCAAAAACTTGTTATCGACCATTCAACATTTTTAGTAAACCAGTCTCAAATTAAAAGTTATTGAAGTGCATGAGTAGTGTTATAAATGCCGGTTCTGGGCATCACAGGGATGCCGCCAGCCGGTTCTAGGCATCAAAGATGCCGCCGCACAGTGTTTTCAATCTTATCGTAGCCGGCCAAAAATAGAATTTTACTATAATCTGATATTATTTTTAAGTATAAGTATCGTACAGTTCATAAGTTTTAGAAAGCTAAATTACCACTCGCTAACGTTTTATCGACTTTTATACTACACGTATACTGCATAACTATGTCACAAAAATGTAGAAATCGTTCATTTCTTCTTTGGAAATACTCATTGGACGTTGTGAGATTATTGACCATACTAGAATTTTATTTTTATTTTTCAAAAAATGGAGATCAATATAATTGGTAAGTATTGACTAAAATTACGATTTTGAGCGACGCGGTGCAGATATTAGTATTATTTATGAAAGGGTAATTATTTATATTATGTAAAACGCAGTATTAAAACCTATGTTTCTTAAATCAAATAGCATGGCAAAAAAAAATTAGGGATTATTAGAGGTTGTTACTTAATATGGTCATGTTCTAAATTTTCTCCTCTATAAAATCGATTAAATTAGAAATGCCGCATCTTGCTGCTTTTTTGCTAATTTTTAATTAAAATTTGCAATTAAACTCTTAATTGCAGAACACTTTGAATTTAAACAACTCATTTTAACTACATTTTAACTACTCACTTTTTTTTTATCTTCGATGTTTCTTTTTTTTTTTTATTAAATATAATAATAATAATATTTAGTTCAAATTATTATAACACTCACAGTAAAAATATTGCATTCTATGTATTATGTTAATATAATTTATTTACATTAACGTTCTCTAGTTTGTACAATATTTATTTTCTATTCTATCGTGAATAATTAACTGTAATTTTGTTAATAAAACTAGTATGTCATTATTTTTATTCATATTAGTACAATTTTATATCATTAACGAATTTTGACCAGCTAAAATAGCAATTGAAAACACTGTGCGCCGTCAATTAAAAACCCATTATCACAACAGTGTAGTCACATATGCATGGCGGTTCTAGGCATCAAAGGAAGCCGCGGGCAATTAAAAACCCATCAAAATTGCAATGTTATCACAGGTACTTGCCGCGGGCACTTAAAATTCCAATGTTATCACAGGTGCATGCCGCGGGCAATTAAAAACCTATTAAAATTCCAATGTTATCAATGGAAAGTGCTGACGTGTATAATTTTTTTGCAAAAATTGACGTCACACGAGTGTACTTATGCTGCCGTCGTATCCTCGCGGTGACGTCAAATCGGAATATTATCATACTCTTATCCCACACAGATTTATGACCTAACCTAATGGGAAAAAAATGTTTTATGAGTAACCAAAAGTCAAACGTGTGACATGTTTATCATTGCTGCGCGCGTGTAATCTCTTCTATATGGTACACTCACATTCGTGTGTGATAAGATTGTGTTATCTTTTTAATGGTTATAATATATTGGGTTTTTCATAAATTAAATTTTAGTTTAGTGTGAGTAGTGAGTCAAGATGGACTTGTCAAAAAAATCGATAAACAACTTGAAAGATTATTTATAACGTTTCCAGAACAAAACACGTTTTTCAAAAGAGTAGCAAAAATGTCTAGAAAATATTCAATTATGAAAAACATGTCCCAGCAATATGATTTTTTTACAGCAGATTTCGACGGTAAATATTCGAAATGTATTTGTAATTCTACCGGAGAGGAACAAATCGATGGACCGTGTCCATGTTCAATCATCGTAAGTATATACAATGATCTTCAAGAGGAGATAAACACAATTATGAGTGGGGAACTGGTATGATGTTGGTAACAAAAATAAAATAATCTCGAAATGAATATTAGTTGTCAAATAAGTGTACGGAAAATGAGAGTCAGTAGTCTACAGCAGTTCGTCAAGATGGCAAGCCAACAGAAACAGCAGCAACAACAACACTCATTTATGAACCATATAACGGCTACAATGTGTCCAATCCGGAAAATAGACATTTCGCTGACTCTCGAAATGGCAAAGCGGATGTATAAATTAAAGAATAAAATATTTGATAACGTATACCGAAAGTTGATACTTACAAGACCACGGATCGTACGAGAAATAAAAATGATAATGAAACATGTTGTCAACAACATTGATAATGATACTGACAAACTGACAATGCCAAAAAATAAAATTAACGAGTGTATGATATATTTTCATGAAATCATAAACACCGAGTAGGTATATGGAGAAATGTTTGGATTTCGCTTCAAGAATCATTTTTGTAAAAAACAGTCCTAGAATAAAGGTATTAATTTTTTGTAAACGATGAAAAATCTTACTTCTTATAATTTGCTAAATCTTATAATTTGTTTGCAGGGTAAATATTTCAACATATTTGCCGATTTGGATCTGATAAGATATTATTATTTAAACAAAATATATATACAATTATAATTTCCTAACTTCTCCACTAAATGCGTTGTACTCCATCTGACAGTCGTGTATAATAACACAGTACAATGAAGTGTTTTGTGGAAAAGCTTTGGCGCATTCAAAGTCTATACGTAAGTCAACCGTAGACGATTTAACAGTGTCATTCTGTTTCGAACAGTCAATGACTATGATTGGTCCAAGATTCTTGTAGTGGACACGGTCCAGTAAAGGTTGAGGATTGGTACGTCCATAGTATATTGTTTGAAAACGAGTGTACGCATTGTACATTGAAGTGTGTTTGTCAGCTTCAAAATCAGCATTGTAGTTTTCGTACGGATACTCGTCAGAGTTCAAGTAAGCCTTGACATTGCACAGTGT
The DNA here is from genome assembly GCF_023614345.1 of Adelges cooleyi. Classification (NCBI taxonomy): domain Eukaryota; kingdom Metazoa; phylum Arthropoda; class Insecta; order Hemiptera; family Adelgidae; genus Adelges; species Adelges cooleyi. The sequence continues at coordinate 758,203 of NW_026095763.1, forward strand.
ACAGTGATGAAAGTCCGACTGAGATAGTATGGAATGTTCTTTGCCCAGTGCTATTAGCAAATACCGTGGTTTCTCAACGTTTGAAAACGTTCGTACCGACCATGTGTGATGAGTGGTTTGAGGTACCAAAGGATACACCGCAATGACCCAGTGTTGATATTCCAAAGGCAACCACCGCTTTCCGTCCAGAATACGCATTAGACCCAATTCTGTTTTCACATTGGGTTCAAAGTATTTCACGATCCATTTGATTTTAGTAATTTTCACTGTGGTATGTTTGAGTAAGTCAACGTTTGCCGGGGTATTCACTTCAGTCTTCATGCTCTCATCCGGTTGTATCAACTCTATGGCTTCAATGTCTCGGCTCGATCGGATGAGCACAAGTGATTGTGTACAGTTGATCAGAACACGACGGAACCGTTCGAAAAAGCCCATGCAAGCCGATAGTGCAACAAACTCTGTCGTGTCCATCAGGTCTCGACTGGTCTGGTTGTCATTGATGTGTTTCCATCCGGCCGGTTGCATCCGTGTGATATCGCTGGGAGTAAAAGAACAAAATCCTTTGATTGTAGTCACTACTCCGACGTTTTTAACCTTGTCAATCTCCTTGCCGTGAACTTCGTACCGGATCTCATCAAACAAATGCATGAGTCCGTTCTGGGTAAGCATCATTTCGCCCGAAGCAGCCGCAGGCGGCAGGTTTATCCAAGTACCCTTCAATTTGCAAGTAACTTTCGACGGGCACAGTAAACTTTTTCTTATTGAGCACTTCGATACGAATCTCATCATTGTTCTCGTACGCATTGTTGAAACTCTGATGTTCCAGATAGTATTTACGTTTGATACTATCATCGTGATGATATTTTTCCATTACGTTTAAATAGTCAGCCATGTTTTGATAATGTATTGAGGATACGACAACCCAAACGTTTCAAAAATATAATACTCTTGTGAGAGTGTTTTACTGTTACGACGATGAGGACGACGACGACGATGACGTATCTGCTTAGGTAAACGACGATTGATCCTCTTGGTTGTCTGCGACCGATTGATTCGCTTTGACCTCGACGATGTCGACGACAGCTTTTTTGGCATACAAACCTGGCAATAATAAGTTATTTATGTAATAATATTAAATGAAATTAGTGAACTATTTATTTTTTATATAACTATTTATTTTTCAAATAATCAAAATTTATAAATTATAAAAATATTAAACAATTTTCTTAACCAATTAAGTTGTAAATTATTTGCTTGCAAAAATGATCATATTTGTAATACAAATTTGTATAAGGAAATCATATATTTAAATATTGGTATACGGATGGTGCCCGGCGCCCGCAGTAATTACATGTACGAAATATACAAAATAATTCCGTACACAAACGATTTTGTATTTAATTTAATTGAAATTAATTAACTACTTATTGAATGTGCTACTTAAAAAGGTTATTTTATTAATTAACAGTTATAAACATGTGATAAGATTATAATTCCCATAAAGATGGCGGAAAATGGTAATTTAAGTTATCTTTATTACCTGCATGCACACTTATCAATCTAGTTTATTATATATATATCTTTAGACATAAGTGATGTGATAATAGATAAATTGTAATAGTTAAGTTGTAAGTGACAAATGATAAGACATAGAAGATATGTTATAAGAGATAATATATCTATTATTCAATGTTTTTCCGTGAAGTTAATAACTAGATTATTTTCCTAATAATTTAATTAATATAGATACTTATGTAATTGTAATAACTATAGTAAAAATAATACTAATACTAATAATGATAACAATGATGTTGTTGATAATGATAACAATTATAATAATTATTAATTCTATTAGTATTATTTTAATAATTATAATAATAATACTTAT